>NW_027185798.1:17609652-17707674 GCF_028583685.1 Petaurus breviceps papuanus
GGAGGGGAGGGGAGGGGAGGGAGAAACGACAACAGTCCCTGCCCTCAAAGGGCTTCTTTACTCTGAGATAAAAGTACATCCTGTAATCAATTAAGATTGGACAGTACTAACAATTAGGAGGATTAGAAAAGGTTTCCCATAGGAGAGATAAGCCAAGAGGTAAAGATGAGGAGGGAGTGCATTCCAGGCACAGCAGACAAGCCTACATAAAGGCTCAAAGGCAGGAAATATGTCAGAGAATGTCCAAGTTTTGGTGAAATTCAAAGTGGGTTAGAAGTGCGAAATCAGTTTGTGAAAATAGTTGGGAGGAATATAATGAGAGGAGATGGGGAGAGATAGATTGGGGTAAACTATCTCATACAGAAGAGGCAAAGGAAAATGGTTACAATGGAGGGGAAGAATAGGAAGGCAAAAGGGAATGGGTCATCCTTATTCCCATTGAATTTGGCTTGAGGAGGGAATGAATACACACTAAATAAGGTGTCTCACTCTCCAGGAGAATAAGGGGGGAAGGGGATGAGAGGGGGTATGATGGAAGGGAGGGCTGGGGGGGAGGGAAGTTGGAAGCACCCACTTTTGAAAAGGGACGGGATCAAAGTAGAGAACAGAACAAGTGGGAGGTGGGATAGGAGGGAGGGAAATATAGTCAGTCTTTTACAATATATCTACTATGTTATTTTTTTTTGCATTAGCCACACATGTACAACCTATACTGAACTGCTTATCTTCCCAGTAAGGGTGGGTGACAAGGAAGGAAGGGAATGAATCTGGAATTCAAGTTTTAAAATCAAATATTCAAATATATGTATGTGTGTGTATACTATTATTAATACTATTTTATATGTAATTGGGAAATAAGATATACAGGCACTGAGGCATAGAGATCCACTGGAAAAGTCGAAAGGGGTATGGGAGAAAATATGGAAGAGAGCAGATTGGAGGAGGGGATATCCTGTGGGACTGCTATTCTGGGGCGGTGCGTAGGGGAAAAACGGGGAGAAAAATTTGTAACTCAAAATCTGGCAAAAATGAATGATGTAAATCAG
The DNA here is from genome assembly GCF_028583685.1 of Petaurus breviceps papuanus. Taxonomy (NCBI): domain Eukaryota; kingdom Metazoa; phylum Chordata; class Mammalia; order Diprotodontia; family Petauridae; genus Petaurus; species Petaurus breviceps. The sequence continues at coordinate 17,610,699 of NW_027185798.1, forward strand.
AAGTTAATAAAGCATTTGGGAAAAAAAAGAAAATAGTTGGGAGGTGGGATGGAGTCAAGACTGTGGAAAGATTTTTAAAAAAAAGAATTTTCATTTTATTCTTAAAGTGATAGATGATAGAATATCACTGCTGTAAGAAATGATGACCTGGGGGCGGCCAGGTGGCTCAGCAAATAAAAGCATCGGCCCCAGTGTCAGGATGACCTGGGGATCGAATCCCGGCCTCAGATACTTAGCACCACATCCAGAAATAACTGGCCGTGTAACCTTGAGCAAGTTACTTAACCCCAATTGCTTAAAAAAAAAAAAAAAAGAAATGACCTGACTGATTTTAGAAAAACATGGAAAGATTTGCATGAAGTAATGAAAAGTGAAGTGGGTAGAACCAAGAGGATGCTGTATAAAGTAGAGTAATAGCAATATTCTTTGAAAGAGTAATTGTACAGGTCCAACTTATTCAGAGTATTATAAATACTCAAATTAACTACAAAGGACCTATGAAGTAATCTGCTATCCACTTATAAAGAACTGATAATTATAAGTATGTATAGTATGGTTTTACATATATTTATAAATCTGTGTCAAATGGTGGCCTTCTCTAGTTCAGGGTCAGGAGGCATGGAGTTCAGAATTTAAAATGTAACACCCCCAAAATAAAATTAGATTTAAAAAAAGCAACAGGGAACCTCTGAAACTCTCTGAGCAGATCTAATCAGACCTGTGCTTTGGGAATATCAATTTGAGAGTTCTGTGGATGAGACACTGGAGTGGGGAAGAGACTGAAGGCAAGCTACTGCAGGAGTTCAGGCAAGAGCTGATGAAAGGCTTAATTAACTAGGACACTGGCTATGTGAGTAGAAAGAAGGGGATGCACATAAGAAAGGTTCAGGAAATAGAACTGTCATGACTTGGCAACTGTTGAGATACAGAAGATGAGAGAAAGGGAAAAGAATCAAAGATGACCCCAGACTACAAGGTAGTACATACAGACTGGAAACTCAAAAGACAACTGAGGGCTGGACTATAGATTTAGGAGTGATCTCCAGAGGTAGGATAATAGAACTCATGGGAGCTGTTGAGGTCACCAAAGGAGTATGGACAGAGAAGAGGGCCCAGGACAGAATCTTGTAGTATATGCATGATATTAGTTTAGGGCATGGAAAATCAATCCATGAAAGGAGACTAGGAATGGAGAGCACCAGAAGAGAAAAATAGTATCACCAAAACTCAAGGAGGGTGTAGTCAAGAGTATTAAATTTGGTAGAGAAAGATGAGAACTGAGAAAAAGCTAAGTTTAGCGATTAAAAAGTGAGTAGTCTTCAAGTAGTTTCATTGGTAAAGCTGAAAAGCCATAATGTTAAGAGGCTAAGAAGTGATAACCATATTCCATGGATAATTTACCCAGCTAGATCATACATAACTTTCTTATAACAAAGTTATTATTGGGTTTGTTACCACTTCCCCCATAGTTGTGATCTTGTTCCCTGTGACACAGGTTTTTCCAGGGGAAGCATAACCTCCCATTACTTGCAATGTTATTAAAATGCACTGAAAATTGACTATTATAAAGAACTCTAAAATAAGAATGGGTAATTTTTCTTTCATCCTGTTTAGTTTAATAAGTATTGACTGCTGACCTTCTGCTGACCTCTGCTCAGCACTGTGATACAAAACTTCCTGCCCTCAAGCAACTTTATTATAAACAAAAAATATGTAACAAATAAGATAGCATATGAATTGCAAGAAGAGAGATACAGTTAAGTGTTATGGGTTGGGAGGGGGGAAGTGATCAATGAGAACTATAGTAATTCAGTAAGGCTTCATAAAGAGTGAGATTTAAGCTAGCTAGCCCTAGGAAGACAGCCTAGGTTGCAGAGAACATGAAACCAAAAATTCCTTCCAGCTCTCAACCTATGTGATGCAATTGTGAATAAAAGGAAAAAGAATGTGCTGGACCATACATGAAAAAGCATTTTAAAATGGCTCAAGAGCTAAGCAATACACTATTTCTTTCACCCCTACTAACCTGCCATCCATATGACCTTGGTAAAGAGACTTCCCTGTATCTCAGCTTTCTCATCAGTTAAATAAACAATCTATCTCAAAGAGTGATTGGAAGAACAAATGATAACAAAAGTACTTTGAAAACATAGCCAAGGAAATGTGTAATTGAAGTAGTAACTTTAAGGGATTACACACCTCACTAAAAAGTGGCAGATATTTTAAAGAAATACATAGATAATTCCTACCAGGAGGTATAGTTTGTGCCAAAAACCAGCATCTTTAAAAAAGAAAAAAAAAACTAAAAATCAAAAATAATAATTACTTGTGATGCCTTTAGTATTTCACAAATATTAAGTTTTAACTGTGGAAGTGAGGAGTAAATATTATACATTTGAAGCAGGTAAAAACTAAGGTTCAATTCAAGTGACTAGCATAAGAGTCATACCAAAAGTGTAGTTCTGTAATTTTAACTTTCAATGACTAGAGTTCACCCTTGAACTAAGCTTTCTCAGAAGACTAATAAAATCTTTGCTTCTATTCAAACATATATGAAAACACATAGTAAGCATAACTTAAGCACAACAAACAACAAATTTCTTAGGTGAAGAAGACCTGGTGTTGGAACTGGTGAAGAAAAAGTAACTAGCGGATTTTCCATCAAATTGTAGCCCTTCTAGAATATAGGGGGAAATGCTATTTTTTATTTTATTTTATTTATTAAAATGCTTTTTACTTGCTACTTGGGCAAGTAAAAAGACCTTTAAAACCAAGCAGACCCATGGTCATTGGTTTTCAGCCAATGAAGAGTACCAAGTCCCACTGTTAACACTGTATGGGTCACTCCTTGTGAAACCAAGGAGAACAGTATCAAAAGTCTCTAATATCTAGGTTTAGAAAACCTACATCCAAATATTGACTAGACTTTTATGATTCTATGATTAATAGATTTGATCAAACCATAATCTGACTATATTTGTTATTGTTGAGTGGTTTCAGTCATGTCCAAATCTTTTGTGATTCCACTTGAGGTTTTCTTGGCAAGGATATTGGAGTGGTTTGCCCTTTCTTTCTCATTTTACAGATGAGGAAACTGAGGCAAAAAGGGTTAAGTGATTTACTTCGGATCCACACAGCTAGTAAGTATCTGAGGCTAGAGTTAAACTCAGGTCTTCTTGATTCCAGGTGTGGTGGTATAGGCAAAGCACCACCAATCTGATTATATAGTATGCAATAAAGTTTTTTTTTTTAATTCCAAGTCAAGAAATCTGGTCTTCTTTCTGGATAACAAACTCAGAAGAAAAATAAGCAAAAAGGTAATTCAAGTTATTTACATCTCTCATCTATTGTTTAGTATATCACTCAGAAGATTCATTCAGATCCTGCTTTTAAAGCTAATGTAGGAAATATGGAATTTAAATCCTTTAATAAGAGAAAAAAAATAAAACTATGGTATTAAATATTTCCTCCCTGAAATTTTTCAAACTCTCTACCCTAGGCACATTCATCCCGAAATACATTACACATAACTACTAGACAGAGGATCTTTCCAATTTTATGCTGAATTTTATTAACTAAAACTTCTAAAAATTGACCTCACAGAAGAATGTAATTTTTAGAAGTGGAAGGCATCTTATTCATAGAGCCCACTGATTTGACAAAAAAAGGAAACAGACTCTTAGAGGTGAATCAAGTAGCCTGAAGCTCACTCTGGTATAGTCTTTCCATTAGGCCATCCTGTACTTAAAAAAAAAAAAGTACAAATCAAGACAAAGATCTTGCAAAGCTCAAATTCTTGTATATTAGAAACACCATTTGGTACCACGATTTGGTAACAAATAGGCTTCTTACCCAAACGCCAAAGCAACGTAAATCTCAAAATCAGCCAAAAAAAATCTATTGAACAAGATCATCATTAGTGTAGTGAACATTACTAATGTCTAAGCTGGGGTTGTGAAAGGTTTTTAATATTATCTGGAATTCCTAACTTTATCCACACGATGTAGTCTTTTAAGGAAATTCTACTTTCCTCTTGTCTTTTTCCTAATTTTTAGGAAATAAAATGTGGAAAGAGAACTAAATTAGCAAACCACACACCACATATTCAGTGGTATCCAAAAATCACTCTTAGGACTTGAATCTCAAACTCCTTTTAAGATTTCATTTTATATAGTTCTTTGACTGAAGATATTTAAGTTAACCTTTTATGATGTTACCTTTACAAAAAACTGCCCTTCTGGGGGCAGCATAGAGAAAAGGTTAATGCTAACTAGCTTTTACAGTGACTATTTTATGCTTTATGCTGTGGTCTTAATCTTCATTGAGGGAAAAAAATATCACAAACAGATGTAGGTAAATGCCAGTTTATGCTGAACCACAGTAAAAAAGAAAATGTGGCATTCACCTTGGGTTTTAGAAATACATCTGGCTATCATTTTTTTCTATATTTATTTCTAGCAGAGATACATTCATAGGTGTCAGAATTAAACAATAAAACAAATTAACACATATATATATAAAATATATAAACAAGCAGTAAGTGCCTGCTTTAGAACTGTGACTGATCACTTCTCCCTGGACTCTACAAAAATGATAGAAACCAAGAGCACCAGATTATTTAACAAAGTCCCTTCAGCTATTAGATTTACTATGTAGAAATATAATTATTGCTGCAATTAGTATTAAAACAGTCCAACAAAAAACAAGAGAAAAATGCAATGAAAGGGCAATCTAGCCATTTCCCAGCTTCCTTACTCCACCCAGTCTCCTCAAAGGTTGTACGCAGCATCCGCAAATATTATCCAGTTTTTTTCTTCCAAGGGGAGGGGGATTTAAAAATCGAGGGATGTACAGAAATTAGAACTCTGCTATTCAAGAATGTATTTGAAGAATTTTTCCAAATGATCTTCCTTTTTTATTTTACATCATGCTCAGCTTCAGGTCATTTTTAGTAGACTACTAGTAAGTAGCCTCCCTTCTTTGATATCCTAAACATTTAAGGATGCTTTTTATAAATTAACCAACCCAAATACACAGATTCAATAACTGGGATTCACATGTCCCCTATTTTGTGAAACGACAAACTGTAATAATATTACATATTAAGGATTAAAAATCTAATTAATATGCTTCAGTCACAAAGAATGGTTAAAATAAAAGGTCAAAGAAAGCTCTCAATGCGGAATCAACCTTATTTCATTGCCTACTGCAACCAAAAAGGGTTGTTCTCTTGATAAAGGATTTGACCTGCAACAACCAAGCCCTGCTGCAGTAGAAAAATTTTACCCAAACGCTACCATAGCAAAAGAAGGATGACATTATTATTGGTATCAAAGGCCCAAGAACTGTCTCCTCCGCCCTAGCCTCAAAAGGAAATGCACAAAACAACCCCACCCCCAAAACAATATAATAAAAAAACCTGCAGTAATTTTACACTTAATCTTTACATCATTCTGATAACAGAGAGATCTACTTTTAGGTATACAAAGATCAAAATTACAAAAATAAATCTTCATTCTCTCCTAATCACCTCTTTAAAATAAAATAAAGGGGAGGAGGAACTCTTGGTATTTACATCTCCCCTCCTTAAACAAGAAAACACAAACCAGGCCCTTCTCCCCCAAAGCACAAATTTCTTAAAAGCTACCAAGGATTCTAGGCTGGCTGCCCACCCCCCAACTCAAAAGGAAAATCTCCTACCCTCCTCCCAATGAGTTTCTTGCCAAGTCACTAAGGAATGACCGAGTACCTAATAAATAAAGCAAAGACACCTTCCGGCGTCTCCCCCAGCGGAAAAGGACCACCGCCTCTCCCCGATGCTCTCCAGTTTCGGGGATGCTCGCCAGTCCCTCCAGCAATTTGACCACCCGCCCCGAGAGCCATTTTCTCACCTGGGAGGGCCGGGGGCGGGGGGAGTGCGGGGTCGGGTGGGGAATAATAACACAGAGAGATGCTTTATGTCCCCAAATGGGCAGGGTGGGAAAATGGCAGAGGACCCCGAACCCGAGGCCCACCGCCAGCTTCAGGGAAGGGGCCCCATCAGGTACAACAGGCACCTCGCCCAATCCGGTCGCGGGCAGCTGCTGGGGGGGGGGGGGGGGGCCCCCGCCCCCCCCCCCCCCCGGGGGGGGGGGGGGGGGCGGGGAGGCCGGCCCTGCGCCCGGGGTGGCGGCCGTCCGGATGGCCGGAGCGGCCTGGAGCGCCGCGGCAACGCGGCGCCGGGGGCTCCCTCGCTCCCCGGTCGCTCGGCTCGGGTCGGATGTCGGGGCGAACCCCTCCCCTCAGGGCCCCGGGGACCAGAAACCTGTTCCCCGAGCCTTCCTCCCCCTCCCCTCGGCCTTCCCGCAAAGTCACCGGGGGGGGGGCATCTTTTCCTGCCCTCCCCCGTCCCTCCGCGGCGCGGGTGGGGCCGCCCCCATCCTCCCCTGCCCCCGCCGCCGGGCCCCGGACCCGGGCCGCCCCCTCCCGCCCCTCCCGGGTCTCTCACCCAACGGCCGCCGCGGCCGCCATTTTGAGAGCGAGGAGAGAAGAAGGAGGAGGAGGCGGCGGGGGGAGGGGAGCGGGAGGGAGGGGGCAGGGAGGGAGGCTGGGGAGGAGGAGGAAGAGGAGAAGGAGGAGGAGGGAGGGGACCGGCGCGGCCACATCGCCCACGGAACCCCAGGCCAAGCCCGGGCCGCAGCCTGCGCCGGCGCCGCCCGAGGAGCAGGGAGAGGGGGAGGGGGGGAAAGAAACCAGCCCGAGAGCAGGCCCCAGCCGCCGCCTTACCCGAGAGCCCGCCGCCGCCGCCGTCGCCGCCTCGGTGTGGCCTCTTCCGTCCTTCACTCCCATCCACCGGCGGGGGAGGGGAGGAGGGAAGGGAGGAGGGAGGGGAAGGGAGGAGGGAGGGAGGAGGGAAGGGAGGGAGGGGAGGAGGGGGGGTGGCGCGCAGGGCCCGGGCCCGGGGCGGGCTGGCGGGCGGGGGGGGGGGGGGAGCGGGCGGGCGCGCGCGCGCGGCTCCTCAGCCGTTCGGGGGCTCGCGCCGCAGTCCGGCCGGCGCTCGCGGCCTTGGCTCTCGCTTGGGTCCGGCTCTGTCGCTCGCGCGCGCTCCCCCCTCCTTTCGGCCTTTTTGCCTTCCCCCGGCTCGTCCGCTCTTTTCGTCGGCCTATTCGCTTTCTTTTCCCCTCCCACCTCCTCGGTTCCACTACCGTCGCCGCCCCCCCCGCCCCGCCGCTCCGGCTCGGTCTGTCACAGGAGCTGCCCCAGCGCCCTGACGTCACCGCGCCGCCGCCGCCCCAGACCGGCCGAGGAGGGAGGGGGAGGAAGGGCCGACGGCGCATGCGTGGGGCCGGGCCTGAAGGGAGCTGCCGTCACCCCGGCTCGACGCGCTTCCCGGGCAGCGCGTCACCGAATGGAAGCCGGCCCTCCGCCGCCCCTCCCTGTCCCGCCCTCAGCTCTCTGGCCCGAGCCGCAGCAGCCGCAGCCCCGGGGCCCGGGGCCCGCAAAGGGCCCCCCTCCCCCACCTGGCCATCATCTTGACTGACCGTGACTGGCTCCCCTTGCTCGTAACTCTGCAGAGCGCTTTACGTAATCGTCTCCTTAGAGCGGGGGACACCCCGCACGATAACCAACGTTGAGGGGGACGGGCCGCAGAGACCCGTCATCTCATTGGCAGAGGGAGCTCCCGGGAGTAGGGGGGTGCGGGGCGCGCTCGGCGCCTAGCCAGGTCAGCACCTGCGCCTGCAGGTCAGCCCTGAGCCCAAGGGGGTGGCGTGCGAGCCGAGGGGAGCCCTTGAACCCAGGGCTGCAAGCCGCGCCTCTTACTGACATTTAGACAGCGCCTCCGAGATTCCAGAGCGCTTCACGTTCGATTTCCTTTTCAGCCCCCAAAACGGAGAGGCCAGAGACACCCCTAATCATAAGGGCCTCGGTATTTGCCCAGAGCTTTATATAGAAAGGGACATAGATCAGACACGTACGGGGTCTTCAGCGAGCCCGGCTCCCTTTAGTCACTTCACTGCCCCTGAGCTCCCACAGGGATGCAGAGAGGTGAGCCAGACAGAGAAACTGAGGCACAGCCTACAGTTAAAACGTGGGATTGGAGGAAGAAAGTTCAAATAAAGCCGAGACTGAACTGGCTGTGGCCCCGGCATCCCCTCCATCGAGCTCGAGGCCTGACCTCTCCTCTTCTTAGCTTTGTCTCCTGCCCTGCTTTGGTCCCTTTTTCTGTTTGAAAACAAGGAATGAAATCTATGGGCTTGGGAGTTTGGGGTGACCTTCTGGGCTTAAAGCAGGAGGCTAAGGACCCGATTGTTACTGACTGTCATTTGCGAGATGGGCTTGATTCAGTTCCATGACTCCCATCCGAGTTGTCTGCAGTCCAGAAGCCATGGGTTCAGGCCCAGAGAAAAAAAATCCCCCCCTCCCCCGCCAGTGCTTTGATTTCTCCTGATCTCTTTTCTGGGTTGAAACAGCATGAAAATGTTTTGCAAATCTTCAGATACCATATAAGTGTGAGCAGTTGTCAGGTGAGTGGTTATGGCACATCCTTTCCTTTTGGTTGCTTTTGTGGTGAAATATTGGTGACAGGATCCTCTACGTTATCCAGTTAACTTGTTCTAAGCAGCTTTTCTTTAAATGGTGCTGAGAAAAATCATATTTGAGATTCAGCGTTTTTAGACTCTGATAGACCATGCCTCCACCTTGGTAAGATTGGACACATTCCCAGGAATTGAGGGTACTTCCTGAAAAGTCTGACTTGGAGTCAGAAATTTCATCCCCGATTGATAGGATCCTTGGAGAGATGCGTGAAACCTTCCTTCAGGCTTGAATTTTGACATCTTCTATTGGTTCCCATTGAAATCCAGGAACATGTGATAGCTTGTTGAATTTTTGTTTGTTGAATGGGATTAAAATTAAGCTCCTAGTCCCTGAGTGTTTCTGTCCCTGCAAATATTCAAGAGACCATCTACCCTGCATAGTACTGGATTATAAACTCCCAGAAGGCAAACATCCCTTGGTTGATTTTTTTTAAAAATCTTTATACCAACTCCAGGGCCAACTATATCTGGATTGCCGCATAGTAGGTGCATGACTAGCCACACTTGGGTCTGTTGTTTGAACAATACTTGTCAGTAGCCAGAGGACTGTTGTTCTTCCTTTGTTTTTGTTTTTTGTTTGTTTTTGTAGAGGACCAATGAAATCACAGGGTGATGTCTTGACTTGCATATGAATTGGATTTAAGTGAGGCAGAGTAGTGCACAGTCATCAGCTTCAGTCTCTCTTTCAGAGTCATTCTAGTCCAGTGACAAGACAAAAGTCAGGATGACTGGTGATGGCCGCGGATAAAATAGAGGACCTTGGCATCTTCAATATCTGACCAAGCTTAGAAGCTGTGCATAGTGTGGGGGAAAGGGGGTCAGATATCCCCACTAATTCTGCCTATAGGTTTGAGGCCTCAACCCGGTTTAGCTCGTCTGCTAAAACACATTTGCCAGGGTGTGGATGATATGTGTGCTATACCTTCTTGGAGCCACAAGTGAGTGATGGGTGAAAGGTGGACACCAAAGATAAATGGGCAGTTCTGAAGAGGTACTAATCCTCCCTGAACACTCCACATACCCCAGAGGCCTAGAGGATCTTTGAAAAGACCAGTCCAGCTCTATAATTCTCAAATGCTCTAATCAGTACAATTTGACAAAGCAAGTCAGTGAAATTCCAGATCCTACTTGACATTATTACCAACTGACTCAATATAAGTCAATAAGCATCTCAGTAAATTAACACATCCTTTGCTCTGAGCCCACCCTTTCTTTCATTTTAACCTTTTAAAATATTTATCATTGCCCAATACCAAGCTGTTTAATATTTAAACAACTGGCTAAACCAGATCTAGTTTATTTTTTAGATGATTGCTCTAAAACTCAACAATTTTCTCTTGAAAGATCACAGTTAGCATAAATAAATAATTATGTTTCTAATTGAATAAGGATAATTAGTGTTAGCCAGTCTAACCTGTGTTCTTAGACCCAAGCCATGTCCTTATACTGTGGTTAGAAATAATAAAATTGGTACTGGGCAATTATGACCTAAACTAACCTTGAGGTATGATTTCATTCTCAGAAATCCCCTTTTAAAAGAATTTTAAAGAATTCCCTTAAAGGGAAATAATTGAAACTGTCGGCCCCCCTTTTGTTTCTGAATTTCTGAAACTCAATTCAAAAAATAACTGAAGGACCTTTCTGTATCAGCATATGTGCAGCTTTTTGTATTGTGGACCATCAGATGCTTGTGGGCACTTTTTGTCACGATGAATTAGATGATGGATGCTTCCTAATGCAATATCCTCTCCTCTCTTGTTGAGTATGAAGATTTAAGGTACACCTATATATGTTCTCAAATTAAAATATGGAAAGACTTAATATAACAACAGCTACTGTATGTATCTTGGGGATGGAGAAGGGAGCACACATCCTGGATTTTGGGTGGGGTAGGGGAAGTATTAAGGAGAAACATCTGCTTTATTTGCTACAATCTAACAGATCACCAATCCACTTAGGTTGCAAGCATTTATTTTGCTGGCAGACACTTCCAAAACTGAAACCTTTGTTGCAGTTGCTACAGAAAAATTAATGTATGTTCAAAGCTTTTGGAAATAGCAAATAGGCTGATTAGTGGAAACAGTTTTTAAAAATTGTACTGGGGCAAAACATTTTCAGAAATATTTCCCTGAGCAAAATCTGTCATCTATGAGGAAAGGCCCACTTGCACAAATTCGAAAATGGTTTCCTCTCCAGAATTAAACTATCCTGTATTATTTATAGGAATATATGTTATGGTGTATTTACATTTGATGAAGTCAGTAGAAAATGGACAAAATTTTGTTTTCAAATATAAAGAGGGTATAAGGAATGTTGTGGTGGTAAAGGACACATTCTGATGGTAAAGGACACATTTGCAAGAGAGACTCATTCATCTTCAAGGTAATTAGACCAATTAATAGAGATGCCTGCTTCTCGCTTAGGTCTGGACTTAGCATTGAAGGAGGGCAGGTCCTCCTGGACCAGTCACTCTTCCCTTGAGAATCATAGCACTCTAATGTGTCAAAAAAAAAAAAAAGAACATAAAAGCAATTCAAAGGAAATTAAAAGAGTGAAACTCAACTTGAAAATATATAGCATAATGTTTCAATTTTTGAATTTTAATTTTTCCTATGAAATGAATTTTAAGGACTCAGTGGAGTCAAAATACCATTTAAAAACACATAAATCATAAAGAATGTCATGGTACAAATATTCAAGGGTTTTCCATCTCCAGCAAATAAAAGGATCAAGAATATAAAATTATTTCTGAAAGGGCACATTTTAAAAATTGAAAAAGTTTTCATCTCTACTAATAAAAAATATAAATTATAGTAATTTTCACACCAAATTGACAAAAATAACAGTGACAATTCAACATGGATAGAGTTGTGAGTGATCACCTACATTGCTGGTGGAATTGCACATTGGTTTAAAAAAATTCTTTTAGGAAAATAGTTTGATGGCATAGGAAAGTTTTTAAAAACAACCCTAATAATTCAGATATTGAAATTTGCCCCAAAATTGTGGTTATAGAAAAATAAAAATGGGGAGAAGTTATCTTTTCAAGGATATTTATGGCAGCATTATTTGTCATTACAAAAAATATAAATAATGCAATAAAAACACCTTAATGTCCAAGAGCTGGGAAATTGGCTGAATGGTATCTTCTCACAGTGTGTGCATAGTGAGTCATACCCTATTCTAACCATGTCCAAAAAATGGCAGAGACGATACCAAGAGCATGTATGACCAGAAAGGGAGGTAGGCCAGTCATATAGTAAAGGTGAGGAAGAACAGGTTGACTTAAGTGCCAGAAACTACTGTCCCTATAAAGGAGACCATTGAATAGATCCCAATTGTGGTTTTGGCTGAAAAAAGAATATATGTTTATAGTCTCTACCCTACATTAAGGAGATCCTAGAGCCATTGAGGTAGATATATAGCAATGAAGTGGAACACTATAATGCAATTATATGCATGAGGGAAAGAAGTTTCCTGAGTAGAAAGCTGGCCTTGGAGCCAGAGAGCCAAGTACAAGTCCTGCCTCTTACATATACTAGCTGTCTGTCCCTGGGCAAGTAAACAAATCTCTCTCCATGCTCTAGCCAATATTCTTAAGATTAGACTATAGGATGCAGAAAAGGTGTGGACTTGGATTTGTAGAATTTCCTTATCCAAGGGTTCTCTACACCAATGAAATCATAAATTCAGTCCCTGTCCTTTATGTCCCTTCTCCATATCCTAAGTGGAGGAATATAGAGAAATTTTAAAAGTCACATGAAATAATGCAAAGAAGAAAAAAACATATTTAAATATATAATATGTATTATATAATATATATTATTTTGTGCACATACACATATATACATATACATACACACAGTGAATGGACAAAGGGAAATGCTGAAGGAATAAACATATATTGAAATTCATTTTTTAAATGTAGATAGTACAAGTATTTTTAATTGGATTTGTCAAAGTGCACAATTATTTTATTTCAAGAATAGATGATTACTTTGCAGAAAAATAAAAGGCAAGACTAATTTATAGAGTGCTGGCATAAGTTCATAGAATTGTAGAGATAGAAGGGAACTTAAAGGTCATCTTCTCTAACACCTTAGAAAATAAATGCCGAAAAAGAAAAAGGAGTGTCAAAAATTAGCCAAGGGCATCACCTCTCCTAAATATGTGGGAATAATTGGGCTAGGCAAAAAAGAAAGAAGCTGCCTTCACTGTTTTGTACTTCATACACCTAAAAGGGAGATTTGTGGTAAGAGATCTCCAGGTAGAATCCACCTCAACCAGAAAAAGGAACAGAATTGGGGGAGGGGAGAGTCAAGAATGGAAGGAAGAGGATCATAAAGATTGGAGCTTGGGGGAAACCAGACATTAGCAGGACCAAATAAATAAGTCACTTAAAGTGATCTGGTTATTCATTCTGCCATAGTACTTTTTATTTCTCTCAGAATTTTCAATGTGGTGTGAGGGCTGGCCCAGCCCTTTTCAAGGCTGCTTTCTACATATGGTGTCTACCTACTACCCAACTCTCTCCTGTGGCTCCAAGAAGATGCAGCATAATTTAAAGATGAAAGAAGATAAAGAAATGACATTTTATTATTTTAAATATTTTTATTATATTTATATAATAAATTACATGTTTTATATAAATATATATGAAATATAAATAAAATAGGTATTCCCTGAATACTTATACACAATTTTTACCTACCTCAAAGTCCTCTGGTGACAGGCAAGTGATAAAACAGCAGGTACTGATATACTGGGAGCTGTAGTAACAACCCTGCTTGCAGGCATCCCAGACCATAGGGTGGTCTTCTCACTGGACTGAAGCAGCAGGGGTTTTGGCAGCCCCCTAGGTATCTGAACAGTCTTTTTTAAGGACTGCACTGCTCACCTCCTTGCATGAGGAAGGGGTTAGAAAAGATGCCCCTTTTGTCTATTTCACCCAACCCAGGCCTGCTTACTGAGACAGATGGGGATCCCACCTTGTTTGTGGTCAAAGCACAAAAAAAAGTACAAAAAACTTTTTGTGAAGATGATTCCACTGACCATTAGTACAAGGAATGTGCCCATACTTAAGGACAACACAGTAGACCTGAAAGACAAACAGCTCTTATTGCTAGGGAACTCAGCAAGTATTGCATCCAAATAGCCTTGAGAAAAAACAAGGCTGGCAAATGAAGACTAGCTTACCAAAGTCTGAAGAAGAGGTTTTGAATGCCATTAGGCACCTCTCATGTAGCAAAGTCACTTGTGCTGAGTCTGTTCCAGCTTAGATTTACAAGGCAGGGGGTCCACTACTCCTGTGAAAGCTGACTAAAATTTTCCAGGTTATATGGCAAGAGGAAGTTATCCCCTAGGAATTCAAGGATGTCTCTATTGTCCATCCTATAAAGGAAAGGGAAATAGGTTGTCCTGTGACAATCATGAGGGCAGGGGGTTCCTCTTGGTCATTTCCAGCAAGATTCTTGCCAGACCCTTCACCTGGAAGAGGATTATAAAGATTGGATCTTGGGGGAAACCATCCTTTAGCAAGACCAAATAAAGAAATTAATCACCTCAGATGGTTCAGCTATTCGTTCTGCCATAGCACTTTTTATTTCTATCAGAACTTTCTATCTAAGAATATAAAGGATGGCATGGGACTGTATCTACTCAAGAGCCAGTGTGGTTTCAGATAAAGAAATGGTTGACGTGGTGTTATCAGATGCCTGCGAGGAAGATGAAAAAGGCATCAAGGTTAGCTATGTCAGTAAAAGTAAATTATTTAACTTTAAAAGACTACAAACCAAGACTAAAGTTTAGGGGAAAGTAGGTGCATAACTTCTTTGTTCACAGATGATTGTGCACGTAGTGCAGCCTCTGAGGCTGAGATACAACAGAGTATGTATTTATTCTTTGCTCCTTATGCTAATTTTGGCTTGACCTCACCAAGAAAATAGAGGTTCTCTACCAGCCAGCACTATGTTCACCATATGTGGAACTGTTTGTTGCAGTAAATGGAGATATTTTGAATGCCATGGATAAGTTCACTTACCTTGGCAGTATACTTTCCAGGAATGTACACATAGATGATGAGATTGATGCCCACATTGCCAGAGCTAGCTCAGTGTTTGGGAGGCTCCAAAGGAAAGTATGGGAGAGAAGAGTTATTAGGCTGCCTACCAAACTGAAGGTCTACAAAGCTGACCTCATTGTATGACTGTGAAACTTGGACAGTATACTAGCACCATGCCAAGAAACTGAATTGCTTCCATTTGAATTGTCTTAGGAAAATGCTAAAAATCATCTGGCAAGATAAGGTACCAGACATGTGGTTCTTTCTCATGCTAAACTGCTAAGCATTCAGACTCTACTGCAGAGAGTGCAACTCGGATGGACACTGGCACAGGACCGCCTAGCATAGTGTGCTGCCATTAAAGAAAGTGCTGTGCTCTATGAGCAAAGCAGAATTGCAGGGGCTCCAAAGAAATGTGAGATGCACAAATTTAGAGACATTTCTACTCCAAATGTTCATATAGACTATGCCCAATCTGTTGTCGAGCCTTTCAAGCTTGTATTGGTCTGATCAGTCACAGTCAAAGGCACAATGCCTTGACTCCAACATAATGATGTCATTTTGATCCTCTTCAAATGAGAGACACCAACCAACCAACACTCTGTCTCCAAGCATCTTCTCCCCCAAACCCTGCGCTTCAAGTACAATACAAGATGTAACAGATAGCCAAACAAACTTGACCATGTAATCGAAGGTTTGCAAATTTGTTTGCCATATAAAGTTTCTGTGACTTAAAAAGTTTGAAAAGCCTGAATCTGATCCAACTCCCTCATTTTACACAGGAGGAAAATGAGCCCCAAAAAGAGGAAATGAATTGCCCAGGATCATGTGAATAAGGTAGCAGAGGCTATGCTCAGCTGTTATCTTTACAGGAACGAGCATAGATTCAGAGCTGAATGACTGTCTAGTCTAACTTCCACCATTTACAGATGAAGAAACTAAACAAGTGATTTCCCCAAGGTCACACGGATGGTAACTGAAGTGGAGGTTGAATTCAAGTCCTCTTGACTCTGAAGCCAGGGCTCTTTCCACTAATTACACTTTCATTACAACCAGGATATGTGCCAGGATATCCTTATCTCCTCCTATCCTCTCAAAGGAATGGCTGTTTTTTGCCTCTGCAACCTTTACTGACACCCACAAGAAAGATGTAAATCCCAGGTTTCCCAGGTGGTGAACAGAAATGTCACTGATGCTTGGTTATTGTAAGTCATTTTCTGAAGCCATTCCATGGGTTAAGCACCAGCATCTACTGGAAAATATCTTGGTCTCAGGGTATAACCCGACCTTGATTTTTTAATTGGACTTTTCCTTTTTTTTAAACATGGATTTTAAAATTAATATTCCTGATTCTTCCAACTACTTCAAGAATTCATTCATGTGACCATCTCAGTCTCTATTCAACCCAACATCTTGCTAGTCCCAATTTGGGCTCATTCTGTGAACCTTCCAGGGACAGGACAAGACAAACTTGTGAATCAAGTGAAACTTTCCTCTTGGAGGACCTTCATCTCCTTCCAGGTGCTCAAGATTCCCTGCTACAATGACCTACCAGAACTATTCTCAAAAGCATATACCCTATGCTCAGGACTTTTCTCTTCCCTCTTTCTCTGAAGAGGTGAGCCATTACAGTGTACTAATGAAAAAACAAAAACAAAAACAAAGGGAGGCAGTCATTCCTACACATGAGGGGAGCAGATTGTCGCCTTCATGATCTGATGGAGGGACACACAAAGGCACTCTCCCCACTCCCAAAACTCTCTTTCACAAGGCTGTCAAGATGCCTGAAATTCCCACACCAGGAACCACAAGCTCGTGTTTTGCCTCTCTCTGACAGATGTAGCACACATTTTTGTGGTTTATAATCATCTTTGTATATGTCTTTGCCCCTAAATGCTCTCTTGCTACAGGATCTATGAACCATCCAAAGTGTGTGTATCCTCCAAACCTTGACTCATTCTCCGGGTGCAGGAGGTGACTTTAGAGAATGTCTGTGGAGTTTAACTGATTCTCAAATCTTGGGCAAATTACTTTACCTTTTTAGACATTGGTTCCTTCAGTTGTAAAATAGAGTATTAAGTCAGTTGATATCTAGGTGTCTCAGAGGTAAGCACTGGGCCTAGAGTTGGGAAACCTTTGAGTTCAAATCTGGACTCAGACATTTGTTACCTTGGTAAATTAATCCTGACTAAATCACTTAACCTTTGTCTGCCTCAGTTTCCTCAACTGTAAAATTAGAATGATAAGAGCACCTACAACCCTTATTATGAGGATAAGATAATATTTAACACAGTACCTGACACATAGTAGGTACTTAACAAATGCTTGTTTCCTTCTTATGTTCCCTTACATTTCTTATCCTATGAATTGAATTATTATTGTACCTCGTAACCTTCCTTTATTCCCCAAACTTGAAAACAAGGGGAATCTATGAATGAGTGAATGAGAGAATGGCTCACAGACATTGGCCATTGAGCCTGATTTCAATATTATCTACCCACCTTCACTAATAAGTTTTTGTACATCTGAAGCTCTTTTCTCAGTCCTCATCGTTCTGTGACCCCTCTACAACATTTGACATTGTTGACCATCTTCTCTTACTATAGTCTCTTCTCTGGGTTTTCATGACTCTACTCCTGATTTTCTCTCCTGATTTTCTATCCTGACTGACCACTCCTCAGTTTCATTTGATGGCTCATCATTCATATTATGCACCCTACCTGTTGTTGTACCCCAAGGCTATGTTCTGGGCCACTCTTTCGCTTGGTGACATCATCAGCTCCCATGAGTTTAATTACAGATGGTTCTCTGAACTATGTATCTAGTCCCAGCTTTACTCCTGAACTCGATTTCTGTATCTCCAACTTTCTATTAGATATTTCAAACTAGATATTCTATAGATACCTCAAACAACATATCCAATGCAGACCTTATTATCTTTCCTCATCTCTAAAATTACTAATTCCCAAAATTGTTGGGAATTTAATCCCAAAAATGAGGATCGAATGAGATAATATATGGAAAGCACTTTGCCAATGTTAAAGCACTATATAAATGCTAGCTTTCATTATTATTAGCTATCATTTCCCCCAAAAAACTCACCTTCCTGCTGTACTCTCTACCTATTTCCTTTGAGAGAATCACCATTCTTTATTTTCCTAGGTTCATAACCTTGTCATCATCTTTGATTCCTCACTCTCCTACATCCCACATATCCAGTGTTGCCCAGTATTGCTGTTTCTACAGACACATCTGTTGCAATCATCCCTTCTCATTACTCATTTCTGCCACTTTAGTTCAGACCTCCATCACCTCCTTTGGATCATTGCAATGGCCTCCTACTTCATGTCTTTGCATCATTTCTCCCTTCCTCAAGCCATCCTCCACATATCTATCAAAGTGATCTTCCTAAAGTATATGACTACCGTGTTTCTCCGATAATAAGACACTGTCTTATTATTTTTTTTGGACAGAAAAACACCAGAGGGCTTATCTTCAGGGGAGGGCTTATTTTAATGAACATTGACAGCAATTTTAATAAACAGGTAAATGTGAACAAAAAAATGTACCTTTATTCAATAATGATCATGTCATCTTCTTCAACAACATCATCATAAGTGTCCATACCCTGAATTCCGTCCTGGATGTCTTGCACCTCCATTTCCTTCAGAAGAAGTGGACCCAATCTGTCATGTCCAGCAATATAGCTCTCTTTAAATGAATATGTCTTGTCCAGGTAACCTGCTCATAGTGCCTTGGCGACACAGCTGTCAGTAATTTTATCCCATGACTTCTTCACCCAAGTCACGACTTCTTCACCCAAGTCACGACTTCTTGCAGACAGGGCTTCACAAAGTTTCCACACTGATTTCTTTCCATTCTATTTTCAATGTAGTCATTGACTTCCATGCGCAAATGGTCCTTGAATGGCTTGTTTATTGCAATATCAAGGGTCTGGAGATAGGCAGTCATTCCTGCAGGAATCATTACTTGATCTATTCTTCTCTCTGCAAGGAAGTTCTTCATTTCTTTAGCGTGGTGAGTGCTGGCTGAATCCCAGACTATCAGACCTCTTTGATTACCTCGCATAACAAGTGGCAGCATTAAATCAACCCACTTTCTTATAACGGCTTGTGTACACCAGGCTTTTTCGGTTTCAAGAACGTAAATGCCAGATACACGTTGAATCTTATCTTTCTTGCCCTTACTGATGATCAGAGGTGTGGCTTTCTTTCCATCCAAACGAATTGCCAAAACACAGGTGACCCGTGCACTTTCATACCGGTAGCCAGTGGTGGGAATGTAGATTGACGTTGCACCCCTGTGATGAATTGTTGTTTGAGATCCTTGTCCCATAAACACTGCAGTTTCATCCATAGCAATCATATTGCAGGTTTGGTACTTGGAAACGTCGATCCTATCAATAAAGGACTTGAATGCAAGTGCACGTTTAATAACTTCAGCATCTTCCAGCTTAAACAGTGTTGTTGATCTTCTTAGGGACAGTTCATACCTGTACCGTTGAAGGAAACTGTCCAACCAGTGTAGTGATGCTTTGAATCCTTCTGAGACCATTTCAAACTCTGGTGCCATTGAAAGGGCAAATCTTGAATATCAGCCCTGCGCACAACCAAGGCCTTTGCTCTCCTGTCAGCAATCCATTCACCAATGAGGATCTCCAAGTCAGGATATAAGGGCTGCCGACCTGATCCAGACCTGCGCTTTTTCCCTTTTCCCTCATCCACTTGTTAATTGAAGTTATTATAATCTGCTCTCCATTTTCTGACCATTCGAAGATCCAAAAGTTTTTCTTTACAGAAAACTGCAAGATTCTTGCCATGTGACTCCTCTACAATTGCTTTCTTATACTCAACAGTATAGCTCTTCCTTTTTGTACTCATGTCTGGGGGTCAAAACAGACAGAATAATAAAATTATGACCATCAGTCCTTCTTTTCACTCCATCATGCCCCCTGAGTTCTTTTATCCTCCATCATGCCCCCTCACTCCCGCTTACATACCGGGTTTTTATGTTGTCCTGCCTCAGCTCTCCTCCACGGCACTGCTCTCAATGGCGCCAGCAAGCAAATCACTGGGGAAGAACAGGATGACGCGCTCACTGCTACAGCTCTGATTGGATGCAGCTCGGAGCGCGGTGTGTGTTTCATGCGGGGGGGACGGTGCATACAGAGGGTACCATAATGTAGCGTGTAGCGCAGGGGATCACCTTCACTACAGTAGCAATCTCAATAGGGCTTATTTTCGGGGAGGGCTTATTTTAGAGGAATCTTACACAGTAAGGGAGGGCTTATTTTCGGGATAGGTCTTATTATTGGGGAAACACGGTATGTTACTCCCCCCCCTCAATAAACTTTTGGGGTTCCCTATTACTTCTAGGATAAATATAAACTCTTCTTTTAGCTTTTGATGCCATTCACTAACCTGAACCAAACCTATCTTTCCAGCCTCATCATCCATTACTTTCCTTCCTGCACTCTATGTTTCAATCAAATTGTCTTTCCCTCCTCTTCATACATAAAACTCCCATCTTCTTTCTCCAGGCCTTTGAACCTGCCACCCCACTAGGGCTGAAATACTCTCCCTTTTTGCCTGAGGCTTGTATAATCCCTCACTTCCTTCAAAACTCAGCTCACCTTCTGCATAAATGAACTTGATTCTTCCAAATATTGGTGCTCTCCCACCTTCCTTTGAGTTTAGCATTATGTTACTTATGTGTTTGTTCTGAACGTTTTTATAGATAATGTCACTTCTGATAGAATATAAGACAAAGACTTTCATTTTTTGTTTCTCTATCCCCAGTTCTTAACACAGTGCCTGGCACATAGTAGGGGCTTAATAAATGTTTGCTGATTGATTGAGTACTGAGATAATGCAGTAATAGGAATAATTATAAAAACTGATATTCAAGTCAGTTCAACAAGCATTTATCATGCCTGCTATGTGGCAAACTCTACTAGGGATATAAAGACAAAAAATCAAACAATCCATGTCCTGGAGAAGCTTACCTTCTGCTTGAATTTAGATAGCATTTTAAGTTTTATAAAGTACCTTGCAAAAGGCTGGCCTTCTTTCTTTAGTAACAAAGACAAAAGAAGGAAGACTTCCCAGCAAAACCTTCCTTCTTAGGTATCTAAACAAGAAAACTGTAACCTGACTCAGTGAACTCCACATGATGGGAAGGTATAGGAAAAGATAATCATGAAATGGGGAGTTAGCTAGCCAGCTATGAAGTTTAGTACTGTGATTCAGTCTGACCACTAGTGTACTTGCAACAGAGTGGTAGGGATGATTGGGTAGATAAAGAGGGAATAAAAGATGGGGGGGGGGAAGAGGTCAGGCAGGATAGGGGACAATAACCTACATTTGAAAAATTCCTTGGAATGTTCTTAATGACTTATTGCCACAGCCTTCTCTGGTTTGTGATCTTCAGTAAAATTCAACATTCAATGCTTTCTACCTTAAACCTTACTTTGTATTGATTCTGTATAAAATGTGCATTTACTAATCTTGATATATGTCTTTCCCTGCCCCCCCTCCTCCTCCCAGTAGAATGTAAGCTTCTTGAGAGCAGAGACTTTCATTTGTATCCTCATTGCCTAACACACTTGGCACGTGGTCAAAGAGCTAGAGTTGGAAAAGACTTCAGTTTAGAGGATATCTAGTTCAAACCTTTCATTGTACATTGTTGTGTCTGTCCTTTGTTTTACATAACAAAGGAACAGAGACCCAGAATGGCAAAGCAGCCTGGCCAATGTCACATAAATATTAAGAAGCAAAGCCAAGATTGGAACTATTCTGATGACTTCAAGCTCATTACTTCAGATTCAGGGCTCTTTCCACATAGTAGGTGCTTAATGCTTGTTGAATTGACTAGAATGAAGTTCTTCTTTACTCATGGTTCTTGCTGTGCTCCATAGGGATGGTTGAAATTGATGATCTCTGTGGTTCCCTTGTAGCCCTGACATTCTTCAGTGCAACAGAATCGATCTGAACATCCAGGAACAGGGTTGACACAAGTCATTGCACAAGCCCAGTGGGTTTGATCTGCTGCAATCTGAACTCTTGACTCTAGATGACCAGTGTCTGTGACTTCATTATATGAGATGATGATCCATTAATGGCTGTTAAAAAACAATCCAAGTTGCCTAGCTGGAAGTGATACATTGCCCTCCACCTCCAATGATATAAAGACTTGATCTGTGCAAGCTTGGCAGTGCAGCTTGTTCAGCCCCCAAAAAGAACGACCTGGAAAGCCTGGGAACATGCCAGTGGGAGCAGGGCTTGGAACCAGGCTTTAATACTCATCTCCCACCATTGAAAATGAATGTTTCTTTTAAGACAAAGCAAGACAATAACTACATTTGGGCTCAGTCTGCTCTTGAGAATAAATATTCGAGAGTCTGGATACAAATATAAAAGTCAAAGCTAAGCCTGGCACAAAAACATATATCTACTCTGGGACCTTAAAATGAGATTTCTTGAGAAAAGCAACAGCTATGTGAGAGCCATTAATAATATCCCTTGCTTATTGACAAGGGATACAAGCTTTGCCACTTTTCCTCTATTCCCCACCATTCTGGGACCCAAGTAGTTGTGTCTCCAAACCACAATATTGGAAGAGACCTCAGAGGCCAGCTAGTCCAACCTGTATCTAAATAAGAATCCCCTTTACCAGGACCCTGGCAAGCGATCATCCAGCCTCTATTTGAAGTCATTCAGTGAATGGGTAACTCACTACTTTCCAAGGCAGTCCATTCCACTTTTGGGTGGGGAAGGGGGGCCTCTATTATGAAGTGCTCTCTTAGCAATCTATCTGTTCTTGACAGAACCCTCACTGCAGAGAGGCAATTCTCTTAACTCTTCCCTAGTTGACTGTCACAATTCCCCACAGAAATTGTTGCAAGCTTCTTCTATCCTCCAGCCTCTCACACACAGTCCCCTATTCTTTTCCCATATGGCCACTGCTCTGTTTCAGGCCCTTGTCATTTTTTCACCAGATTATTGCAAGAACCTCCTAATTTGAGACTCTCTTCTTTCCCCCTCTTCTCTCCCCCACTCTAGACCAC
This sequence comes from Petaurus breviceps papuanus, assembly GCF_028583685.1. NCBI lineage: Eukaryota > Metazoa > Chordata > Mammalia > Diprotodontia > Petauridae > Petaurus > Petaurus breviceps. Next base: position 17,633,422 of record NW_027185798.1, read on the forward strand.
CCTCTTTTCAAAGCTGTCAGACTGATCTCCCTAAAGCACAAATATGACCACATCACACTCCTCCCCACTCAATAACTTCCAGTGGTTTCCCATTAGCTCTAGAACTGTGTGTAAAATCCTGGCTGGCTTTTAAAGCCCTTCATAACCTGGCTTCTTCCTACCTTTCCCCTTCTTACCTTTTACTCTCTGATCCACTGACATTGGCCTCCTTGATGTTATACACAATACTTCTGACTCTGAATTTTCACAAGCTGCCTGCCACACCAGACTTCTTACCCTCCTCATCTCTGCCTCCTGGCTTCCATGGCTTTAAGTTTCAGCTAAAATCCCACCTCCTACAAAAAAATCTTTCTTGATGTCCCTTAATCTTAGTTCCTTCCCTCTGAGACGATCTCCAATTTGTTCTACATGCAGGCTGTCCCCCAAACTCTTAGTGCAGTTATGAGCTGACAACTGTACAAAAACTTTTAGAACACCATGTATGTTTTGTTTCTCTATCGATGCGTGCACACTGTCTCTCCCATTAGAATGGTCTCCTTGAGGTACTGTTTTTGCGTTTCTTTGTATCTTCAGCACTTAACAGTGCCTGGCACATGGTAGACACTTAAATATTTTGTTGAGTTGACTCAACGGAGGACCTTGCCTTATACTTTATATATATGAAAATCCTGAAAATATGGGCTATTTACCATGAGTTCCCAGTCCTCTCCTACCTTTTATTTCATCTCTTCCTTGAGCTTCCTGGAGTTTATTCCCAGAATCAGCTTCTCTTTCTCTAATCTTCCACCTGCCACAATTTACTCTTTCCTTTTCTCCTAACTACAGATTTGTTCAGGCCTTTGCCATCCCTGAAAAACCATTTGACCCTACCATCCTCTTAAATTATCATCCTACAGCTTTCCTTCTTTTCTTAGCCAAACTTGTAGAGAATCTGTCTTTGCTCCTTGCCTGTTTCCTATCCTCTCAATTGACAACTCCTTGTAATCTGACTTCCAGCCTCATCATTCAAATAAAACTGACCTCTCCAAAGTTATCAGTGACCTCTTGACTGGTGAATACAATGGCCTTCTCTCAGTCCCTATCCTTGTAAACTTCTCTGCATCATTTGACCCAAGCTTTCTGACCTACATAATACTCTCTCCTTTCTGGTTTTTGCTAACATGGTTCTCTTCTTGCCTTCCTGACTACTCCTCAGTCTTCTTCCGCGTCCTGCCCACTAAGCGTAGTCATTCTCCAAAGCTCTGCCCTAGGCCCTCTTCTCTTCTGTCTATACTTTCTCTATTGGTGATCCCATCCGCTATCGTGAGTTCAATTGCCATCTTTATGTTGATTCCCAAATCTATAAATCCAGGTCTATTCTTGGTCCTAAGTTCTAGTCATATATCACCAAATCTCTATTGGACATTTCCTTCTAGATGTTCTATAGGTAACTCAAGCTTGAGGTGTCCAAAGTTGAAATCATCTTTCCACTCTCAACCTATTGCTCTTCTTCATTTCCCCTACATCCTCCTGCTTTGATTGGTGAGTTCCTCCCCAGAATCTCCATTTAAGGAAGCATCCATCATAACCACAGTCACTTCAAACCCACGTCCCTGGCTCCCCAGTCAACTTCTCCACTTTTCCCCTCTTCAGTTTTTCAGCTTTATGTGTGATCTCCCTCTCCCTGCAATAGAGTGTAAGTTCCTTGAGATAGGATTGTTATTTCTTTTTTGTTTGTATTCCTAGTGTTTATCACAGTGACTGGTATATAGTAAGCACTTAATAAATGTTCAATTTACCTATCATCTCTATTTCTGTCATCAGCATCCTTCCAGTAACATTGGTTTGCAACCTTGGAGTCATACTCAACTCTCCACTGTCTTTCCCCTGTCCCCTATCCACTCTGTTGCTGAATTTTGTCAATCATGTCTACGTCTCTTGTATCAGTACTCTTCCCTCTCCCCACATGGGTACCACCTTAGTTTAGGCCCTTAACACCTCTCAGTTGGACTACTGCCATGACTTTCTGATTGATTTTTCTTCCTCAAGTCTTGCTCTGCCTCCTCTGATCCATGATCAGCACAGCTGTAAAGGTAATATTCCTGAAGCTCTAACCTGACCTTGTTACTCCCTGGCTCAGTCTTGTCCCAGGGTAAAATGCAGACTCTTTAGCTAGGCATTTAAGACTCTTCACAAGCTTACTTCAGCCTACTTTTCCAGATTTATTACACACCACTCCCCTCGCATATTACATTTCATATCCTGTTTCTACCTTTGCATAAACTATCCTCCCCATTTATGGAATTCAACCCCTTTCCACCTCCACTCTTCTCACCATTCACCTCCATCGGGCAACTGAGTGTCACAATGGATAGAATACTAAGTCTGAAGTCAGGAAGACCTGAGTTCAAATTCAACCTCAGACACATTAGCTGTGTGATCCTAGACAAGTCACTTCTGTTTGTCTCAGTTTACTCATCTGTAAAACAGGATGATAATAACACCTACCTCCCAAGACTGTTGTGAAGATCAAATGGGATAAGAATTGTAAACCACTTAGCACATTGTCTGACACATAGTAATCATTATATAAATGTTAGCTATTGTAATTTATTAGATATTTTTCTGCCTCCTGAAATCTCCTAACTACCTTCAAAACTGAGCTCAAGTACTACTTCCTACAGGAGGCCCTTCTGATGCTTCCAGATGCTACAACAAAACTACTTATATTTAGAATATATTTTATACAAGATACCCCTAATGTCTTAGTGAAGTTTTAAGCTACTAAAACTTAAATAAAATAGAACTTTTAATTTAATAAAGCTTAAAACTTCACTAGGACTTTGGAGCTCGCTAAGCTTTAGTAACAAAACTCCATTACTTTTGGGATACCCTGTTTTTACTTATATGTATAGCTGTTGTTTCCCCAATAGAATGTCAGCACTTTGAGGAGAGGGTCTGTTTCATTTTTAATTTTGTATTGATACCCAAAGAGGCAGCATGAAGTCAGAAAGACCCAGAGTCAACTCCTGTCTTTGACCCATACTGTCTCTGTGACCCTGGGCAGGTCATTTAACCTCTTAGTGACTCAGGCAACTTTCTTAAGATTGTAAGTTGCTGAGTATCAGGTGTCGATATGCATTGGTAGATGGAATTTTCTCACTCTCACTCTCTACACACATGAAATTGTAGTTCCAGTTTTTAAAAAATCCTCAGTTCTTGGCACATAGTAGGTTCTTAATAATGTTTGGTTAATGATTACTTAATTTACATTCAGTCAAAATCTTCTCTGTAACCTCCACATAGTGCTGCTGACTCTGCCCTCTGACACAAGCAGAGTAAGTCTAATCCTTCTTTCACATGACAGCCATCATGTCACCCCCTAAATCTTATCTTCTCCAGACAAAACATCCCCTTCAGCTGATCCTTGTGTGGTGGTGCCTTCTTGAACCTTTTCATCATCTGATACTCTCCTCTGGGCATGCTCCAGTCCTTTCAGATATTGTGTGACCCCAGATGTGATCTGAGCAGAACAGAGTTTGGAGAGGACTATATCATCTCCCTCATTCTGGTCAGCATCCCTCTCAATACAGCTTAAGACCATATTAGTGGGATTTTAGTGGCTATGTTATACCACTAACTCAGATTGAGCTTGCAGCCCACTAAAAATCTGGCATCTTTTTCATATCAACTGTTGCTTCCATCTTTCTTGCCAGCTGTTCAAAGACTTGACATAAGATTTATTCATCTGAACATCTCAGTGCCCCTAGAAAAAAGGCAGGGGATGGGAAGATAGGAGAGCTTTTTTTGTGTGCCTATGACAATTCCCTGTTTTCCAAGGCCATGAATCAACCCCATTGTCTCATTAGCCTCCATGCATCATTCATTCTGTTCATCCCAGATAATGTCAAATGCAGCAACATGGTAGGAAAACTGAAACTTGGGGGCAGAGGCTAGTAAAATGAGGCTATGGTGTTTAAAGATGCTTGTTAAAGGACTGGAGATTATACCCAGGATGCCAGCTTGAGGGGTCCTGGAAGAATGTCAAGAGGCTAATCCGGTGAGTAATAGCCAATAAAAACGCTTGGTGATTGGGCAGCCTCCTCCTTCGAGGATAAAGAAGTTCCAATGTGAGTGAATGAGAACCTTCCCTGAACCTTGTATCTCAGGTAGTCCCAGCACATTAACCATTCAACCCCAAACCTCCTCCAAATCTCTTTTCTTGGCTTTCCTCTGTCTGCCTTCTTTCTCTCTTTCCTTTCTTTCTCTCTCTGTATTGTCACCCTATCTCTGTCTCCTTTCCCCCTGTTTTTCTTCTTTCTTTTTCCTGTCTCTCTGTTTTTTCTCTGTGTTCTTTCAGTGCCTCTCTCCTCCATTTGTCAGACTTTCTTGTAGCCTTCTCTCTTTTTCATGCTTTTGTCTTTCCTCAATTTCCTCTCCCTTTCTCTTGCCAATATATCATGTTATCTCTGTTTCCTCTCTCCTTCCTGGCTGGCTCTCTCTTGCCAAATCCCTCTCCCTCTCTCTTCTGTCATTTGTCATTTCATTTGTCTTTCTCCTTCTCTCTTTTCCCTGTCAGCTTGTCAGTCTGTGACTGTCTTTCTGTCTTTCTCTGTCTCTCCCTGGCTCTCTACTGTAGGTCTGTCAGTGCATGCCTGTTGCTCCTTCTTTTTTGCCTCTTATCTCTTTCTGTTTCTCTCAGTGTCTCTCCTGTCAGTCTTCTGCAGCTCTGTCCCACTTTCTTCCTCTCTGTGTCTCTCTGCCACTCTCTGTGTCACTATCTTTCCCTCTCCTTTCAGTCCAGTTGGAATTTGCACACTGTTGAACCTGGAGAATACTCCCTTGTTCTTATTGTCCTCATGAGCTTTTCATGAACAATTTTTTTTACCAAGAAAAAGAAAAGAAATTCCATGAACCCTCATACTCAGTGATGCTACTTACCAGCTCCCAAATGAGTCAGGCTGAATGAATGTCCAGCCCTTCTCCCAAACCTGACAGGCCTGTCCAAGACCTTGCCTTTCAACTTCCCATAACTTAGACATAATTGAATAGTTTCCATGTCTACAAAAACTGTTGGAATATTAAGAAACATATATGCTCCTGAGAACAGTGTAGGAAGAACCCCATCCATTTCAAAAGGAAATTTTCCCATTTTGCTTCAAAACAAAAATCGATTTCACATTTCCATAAGTGGCTCATAAACAGGGTTATCACACCCTACTGATTTTCTACAGACATGTTTTAAGTATATCTTGTATTAAGACCTAGGTCAGATTTTAAAGAGAACTTGTTCCCTATTCCTATGACCCTCATCTTCCAGGGATATTAAACATAGGAATATCAGATTTACATTTTGTTTTTGTTTTTACTGAGGAGAATATTTTATTATATCCTTATTCTTTGAAAACTTGTAATAATAATAACATTCTCTAACATTTTCAGGTTTACCAGGTACTTTCTGATATGATTTAACATTTTGAAGTTAGTAATATAAGTATTTTTATCTCCATTTAACTGATGAAGTGAACCCAGAGAAATTAACTTGTCCAAGGTCACATAGGTATGGCAGGTCAGACTAAAATGAACGTTTTCAGACTGGGTGCTGTTGAGACAGAATTTTTAACTCGAGGTATAACTTGCACAGATCCTGCGATGAAAAGCTGGGCAAAGGTGGTCATAAGATTATAGAAGATAGGACTAGGATAGGGTGGGAAATGGCAGGAACAGAGAACACTTGGATGAGTGGAGAATGATAGAACTGTCTTCTAATATTTGAAAGACTATTGCTAGGTGAGGAGGGACTGTTTGTTCTGTTTGGCCCCAAAGGGCTGGACCAGGAGCAAAGGCTAGTGGGAACTAGCAGTTTTTTTTTTAAAAAGCTGATTTAGTCCGGACATCAGGAAAAAACTTTTGTTGTTCAGTTGAGTCACCATTTGGGGGTTTTCTTGGCAAAGATACTGGAGTGGTTTGACATTTCCTTCCTTAGCTCATTTTACAGGTGAGGAACTGAGGCAAACAGACTTAAATGACTTGCCCAGGGTCAAACAGCTAGTAAGTGTCTGAGACCAGATTTGAATTCTCAAAGCTGAATCTTCCTGACTTCAAGGCCTGCATTCTATCCACTGCACTACCTACTTACCCCCAAGAAAAACTTACCATGTTTCCCCAATAATAAGACACTGTCTTATATTTTTTGGACAGAAAAACACCAGAGGGCTTATTTTCAGGGGAGGGCTTATTTTAATGAACATTGACAGCAATTTTAATAAACAGGTAAATGTGAACAAAAAAATGTACCTTTATTCAATAATGAATTCAATAAAGAACAGGATGACGCGCTCACTGCTGCAGCTCTGATTGGATTCAGCTCAGAGCGCGGCATGCGTTTCACGGGGGGGGGGGGACGGTGCATACAGAGGGTACCGTAATGTAGCGTGTAGCGCAGGGGATCACCTTCACTACAGTAGCAATCTCAATAGGGCTTATTTTCGGGGGAGGGCTTATTTTAGAGGAATCTTACACAGTAAGGGGAGGGCTTATTTTCGGGATAGGTCTTATTATCGGGGAAACACGGGGTAGAGCTGTTCGAAAGCACCTAGTTGCCTTAGGATGTGATTAGAGTCTCCTTCACTGGAGATCTTCAAGCAAAGACTGGATGATCACTCAATGAGTATGTGATATCAGGAATTCCTTTAAGGTGTGGGTTGTAGGGGTGGCTAGGTGGCGCAGTGAGTAAAACTCCAGCCCTGGAGTAAGGAGGACCCGAGTTCGATTCCAGCCTCAGACACAACACCCACCCACACACACACACACACACACACACACACACACACACAACTAGCTGTATAACCTTGGGCAAGTTACTTAACCCCAATTACCCTCCAAAAGGCAAAAAAAAATAAAGTGTGGGTTGTAATAGTCCCCAAAGTCCATTCCAACTCACAAATGCTGTTTGTTTCATGAGATTGTGTTAGGAAGCAAAACTGAGGAGTAAGGTCATAGGTAGCAGGCTTTCATAGGTAGCAGGCTTCATGGCTATCACTTGTATATACATTGGGGCTACTGGTTAGTTAGAGGCCAGGACTCAATGGCCTCAAATTCAGAGATGGATTCACTAACCATTTCCAATTCAGTTCAAATCACCAAGCATTTATTATTATTATTGCATTCAGGACATTGTTGTAGCCATTGGGTTTAAAAAAAATTTTTTTTGAAGGAGTTGCATTCTCCAGGGAAGGGGATATAATGTATACTCAAAGAAGAAAAAGCAAAGTCTATAGAAAGTAAATAAAAAGTTATCATGGGCAGAAGAAGGCTTACAACAGCTCAGGAAGGGCTGCTCTAAAATCCGAAGGGAGCTAATGGTTCCAAAAGGCAAGAGGGAGGAGGCAGCAAGAAGAGCCTTACACTCTGCTGTATCTCTCCCTCTCTCTTTTTAAAAAGTTAGAACTTGTTATATCTTTTAAAAATATAAATTTAATTTTCACTCTCACAGACAAGTACAGGCATTCAAATACATACACGAGAGGATAAGAAATAAAAATAGGGAGGAAAAAGACCCGGCAAGATGCTAACCCTGCCCCCCCCCCATCTCCGCTCCACCCCGCCATTTTGGGTAGTAACACACATCTGCACAATTTCACTGTTTCCCCTTTGGATGCACATTTGCACTATTAAGTTACTTCCTCAACAACCTTTCAAACCCTGCAGGGTTGGTGTGGAGTTTCCCTCTTAGAATCAGTATGAAATGAAACAGCAGCATTTTTTGAATTTGCACTGCATATTTCCATTGGGCTAAGACCAGTTACCACATTTTACATAATTATAACTTTGAATACATACAACCATATCAGGGGATTCATTATTTGCACTAATTGGTACCTAACGGTAGTAACTTTCATGAACCCTAATCTGGTGTGTTCCCCCCAATATCCACCAGATATGATTTAACCAATGTACATTGAAACATTAACCTGTTTTTACAAAGGGATATCCTCCACTGTCTCCAGTATAATAACTTCTTGAACTGGGAGCACACTCTCTTCCCCCACTTCTGTCCTAGAGAGTGATTGCTAGAAAACATTTCCCCCACTGAGTTCACATCTGGGTATGTTATATCTGGTTGATGAGTTGTTCCTGAGACACCTTGAGACATGGTGTCGCAGCTGCTGAGTCAATTCACTTCTGGGCTGGGTCAAGAAGGTCACTCCTCCAGGCTGGTTCTGCATTGCAATCAGCTGCTGCTGCTCCAGCTGCTGAGGGCACAATTGATGGCTCTTCTGACCTTTCTAAGCTTACAAGGTCATAACCTGGTCTGCTCTGTCACTGATTCTTATTCACCAAAGATCAGGAAAGTATAAATACAAAATGATCCAAACATCTAAGTGCCATCTCAAGCTTTAATTGCTTTGATGTCCAATGTGTGGCTATGAGAGTTTGACTATAAGAAAGCTAAGTGCTTCAGAATTGATGCTTTCAAACTGTACGGCTGGAGAAGACTTTTGAGAGTTCCCTTGGACAACAAGGAGGTCAGATCAGTCAATACCTAAACAAATTAATTCAGACTATTCACTGGACCTTCCTTGTTATTATAGTGGTAAATATCCCTGCCTGTCATGTGGAAGACCAGGGTTCAATCTCCCCATAGGGAGATTTTGTCATGTTTACAGCAGCTAGGTGATACAGTGGATAGAGTTTAGGGCCTGTAGTCAAGAAGATTCCTTTTCCTGAGTTCAAATATGGCCTTAGACACTTACTAGCTGTGTGACCCTGGGCAAGTCATTTAACCATGTTTATCTCTGTTTCCTCATCTGTAAAATGAGCTGGAGAAGGAAATGGAAAGCTACTTCAGTATCTTTGCCAAGAAAACCCTAAGTAGGGTCACAGAGTCAAACACGAGTAAACAACAACATCATTCATCGGAAGTTCAGATACTGAAGCTGACGTTTAAATATTTTGGCCACATAATGAAAAGACAGATTCCAATCTCATTGGAAAAGAACGTGATGTTGGGAAAAACTGAAGGCAAAAGAAGAAGAGGATGGCAGAGGATGAGATGGCTAGACAGTGTCATAGAAACAACAAACAACAAACAGACTTTGAGAGATAGCGGAGGATAGAAAGGCCTTGTGTGCTGTGGTCCATAGGATCATGAAGTGTCAGACATGACTGAAAAACTGAACAAGCTTTAATGTCCACCCTGGATAAGAAAGAGAGAAGATGCAGAGTCCCAAGCAGGGTTCTTTCTAGTCAGGTAATCAGCCAATAAGCATTTAGCCTCAAGTAACTGTACAAGATATATGTACTCACAGACTGGCTCAAAAAGCCATCCATTTGACATTCAATGAAATAGAGAACTTTCAAGCATTCTTGATGAAAAAAAAAGAGCTGAACAGAAAATTTGACTTTCAAATACAAGAATCAAAAGAAGCATGAAGAGGTATACAGGAAAGAGAAATCATAAGGGACTTATTAAAGTTGAACTGTTTACATTCCTACATGGAAAGATGATATTTGTAACTCATGAGACTTTTCTCAGTATTAGGAGAGTTGAAGGGAATATATATTTATGTGTGTGTGTGTTTAGACAGAGGGTATAGGGTGAGTTGAATATGAAGGGATAATATCTAAGGAGTGAGAGAGGAATATATTGTGAGAAGGATAAAGGGGGAGATAGAATAGAGTAAATTATCTCACATAAAAGAGGCGAGAGAAGGCTGTTGCAATGGAGGAGAAGACCAGGGAGGTGAAAGGGAATGAGTCAACCTTACTCTCATTGGATTTGGCTTAAGGAGGGAATAACATACACACTCAATTGGGTATCTTACCCTACAGGAAAGTAGGGGGGAAGGGGATAAAAGGCAGAATGATAGAAGGGGGGGGGCAGATTGGGAGAGGAGATAGTCAGAAGCAAACACTTTTGAAAAGGGATAAAGTCAAAGGGGAAAATAGAATAAATGGGGGTTGGGATAGGATGGAGGGAAATACAGTTAGTCTTTCATAATATAACTACTATGGAAATGTTTTGTATAACTACACATGTATAACCTATATTGAATTGCTTGTCTTCTCACTAGCGGTAGGTGAGAAGGGAAGAAGGGAGAGAATCTGGAACTCAAAGTTTTAAAAACAAATGCAAAAAAATTGTTTTTACATACCACCAGGAAATAAGATATACAGATAATGGGGTATAGAAATCCATCTTGCCCTACAAGAAAATAAGGGGGAAGGGGGAATCAGGGGAAAGAAGGGAAGGCAGACTGGGGGAAGGGGTAATCAGTATGCATGCCATCTTGGGGTGGGGGGAAGAGGAGAGATGGGAAAAAATTCAGAACTCAAAATCTTATGGAAATGAATGTTGAAAACTAAAAATAAATAAATTCTGCAGGAGAAAACAAGCCATCTATTTAACTGCATTTCATAGTGTCTACAATAGATATTTTCCTTGCATCAGGCAAGATTATTGAGTTGATCTCTTTGGAATGGTCATAGGAGATGATTTTGGAATCACATTGAAGGATTTGGGGTTTTGATCTAAATAGCACTCTGCCACCTGAAAACAGGAGCATGTGGAAGACCTTACATCTGGAGGGAATCCCTCTGCCATTTAAATCTTGTGCCCGTCAATGCCAACACCTTTAGCAAGTGTATCACTGTGTGTAAAACTCCGCTTGTTATTAAAAATCAGTTAGTAAACAAGTATTTATTAAGTATGTACAATATTCTAGATGCTTTAATAAGTGCAAGGCACACAAAGAAAGGCAAAAAATAGTCCCTGCTCTTAAATACCTCTCAGTCTAATGGGAGAGTTAAAGGGAAATCAAGGAATCACTGGGCATATTTATCTTTGTAGTTGTATTTATGAGAGAGTTTTTGTCCTCAGCATTGACACAGGAGGCACCTTGTTGGAGTACAACATTTTAGTTATATTTTCTTCTACAGTCATCTGAAGTTTTCTCTTTATGTCATCAACAAATAACAAATACAATTTGTTATTGTTGAGTCAATTTTTAGTCATGTCTGATGCTTCATGACTCCTTTTGGGGTTTTCTTACAAAGATACTGGAGTGGTTTGCTATTTCTTTTTCCAGGCCATTTTTATAGATGATGTAACTCATACTCAGCTAGTAAGTGTCTGAGGTTGGATTTGAACTTAGGAAGAGGAGTCTTCCTGACTCCAGGCCTGGTACGTCATCTACTGTGTCACCTAACTGTCCAATAAACATAGCAGCATATTCCATTTCCTCCATATTTCAATCATTTCTATGACTGAGACAATGTAGTTTATTTTGAAAGTCCATTTCTTTTTCACCTTTTTTATTCATCAAGGATATATTTAACACTTGTAGACAGGTCATCTTCATGAAGATCTATAGAAACAATAAAGTAGGTTTATGAACCCATGGTCACTGTTCTCTGAATTTCCTGTTTCATAGGATCATATATCTAGGTTTGGAAGGGATGTTAGAGTTCATTTAGTCCAACCCCACATTTTACAGATGGGCAACTTGAGGCCCAGAGAGCTGATAGAATTTGTTCTTGATCACACTACTCATAAATTTCTGAGCCAGGATCTGAACCCGGGTCCTCCGGACTCCAGTTTCAATGTCTAATCAACTACACCATGCTGCCTGTTTTCTGGAGAATGTCTCATTATTTATTTTCTCCTAATATTTGGGTATCTTCTTCTCTTTCTTTACAAATCAATGCCTTAATGCTTCCAAAATTGTCACCTCCAACACTCCCTTCTAACTTTCAAATACAATAACATTTACCAAATGCTTAGCACAGTATCTGGCATATAGCAGGCACTGTATAAATGCTTGTCCTCTCCACCCCCCACAATTCATAGAGTATTTTTCTTCTTTAAAGATATAGCTTAAATACCTATCTGAATTAAGCCTTTCTTGATCCCCCACCCCCAGCTACTAATATAGTAGCTACATATCCAATATATACATCTATAGATAATATATACATTATATTATATCATATTATTATATAGTCTATGTATAATATCTATATATGTATGTATACACACATACACATATATATATTATTAAAAGTTATGCTGACTCAGTGACCCATTGTTCTCAGACCTACTTGTCAGTCAGTATTGAGGAGAGGTGTAGTCATCACTCCCTACCTGTATGTCCCTGGAAATTGTCACATACTTGCTACCTTTGGGAGGAACTGAGATGCCAAGGACCCAGTCTCTTTTGCTGATGCTGAACTATCTGAATTGTCTTTATCTTGTTGTGAAAGGTATGAATAAAAGCTGACCTCCCCTTGGAGCTATCCTTGATCTCCAATGGTCAGTTGGTCAATGTTATGCTACTTTGATATACTTCTCCTCATTCTCTTTGTCCTGAGATGATATAATATATCCAAGAAGATTGCTCTATTTTCTTCGGTGTCATTCCCACTTCCTTACCCATGACTGAGATTTTCGAGTCAATTGTGATGGTTCCACTGACAATGATGATTAAAATAGATCACTATGGAAACTTCAACAGGTTCTTTATCTATTTGTTGGTTTCCTTCCAGTTTTGTCTAAAAATGCTTGGGAATTTTTTTGTTGTTTTTGTTTGGCTAAAGCACTAAGCTTTCTAAGAGATTTCCCCCCTCTCTCCTGCTTTTTTGAGGTAATACCATTCATAATCCTCTACCACTCTCCTCTATAATATTTTGCAAATGAATTTATATTCTAAAATGGTTTAGTCCTTAGCTGCTATATCTCTCTGCTTGGAAAGAAATCATAGAATCACAGAATTTTAGATTTAGAAGAGATCAAGTGTTTTCTGGCTGAGGCAGTTTCTTGGGCTCCTTTGGCCTCCTCATCTTGATGACTAAATTATGTCCTTTAAAGTTAAGTAACAAATAGAGATAATCAGAGCTAATGTCTTTTCCTTTATCAATTATCCTTTTTTTTTTGCATCAGCTATTTTGAGTAGATCATGTCTTAGAAGTAGCATCTTATCTTTGTTCTTTTTTTTTTTTTTGCTTTTTGGAGGACAGTTGGAGTTAAGTGACTTGCTCAAGGTCACATGGCTAGTAAGTGTGTCAAGTGTCTGATGCTGGATCTGATGTCAGGTCCTCCTGACTCCAGGGCCAGTGCTCTATTCACTGTGCCACCTAGCTGTCCCATCTTTGTTCTTTCTTATAGTTTGTGTTGACTTTTACTTTTGCTTTAACTACTTGATGGTCAAACAACACACAGATACTGGATTTGGAAATGATTACTGCCAAGAAAACCCCACAAAGGTCACAAAGAGTCAGACACAGCTGAAAATGACTGAACAACAATACTGCTTCATACCTAATGGTTTCCTATATATTAAGATTCCCACTCAGTTTCATTTTTTTTGTGATGTTTTTCAGTACTTATGTCCAATGGCTTCCCATTTTGCTCTTGGAGCAAGTATTCATAGGCATGAGGTGTCTGAGTAATCTAGGAGCGTTTGGCCTCGTCTATTAACTAATACCAAATTAGATTTTCTAACATATTTTTCACTGTAATGGTAATGAGAGCTAGCATTTATAAGTGCTTGCAAAGCACTTTACATATATTATCTCACTTGATCCTTACAACAACCCTGTGGGGTTTGAATCCACACTGCATATTTCCATTAGGCTAGAGCCAACGATCATATTTTGCATAATTATAACTTGGAATGGTGCAATTTTGGATACATGCTACTTCTACACAGGATTCATTATTCAAAATAATCAGGACCTAGCCATATAGGATAATTTACTTTGGAGAGCCTTATCAAGTTCTTTATAGAATTTCTCTACCTCTCAGATTCATCCTCCATCATCTTCCAGGTCGTTTTCCCTTGCAAATGCAGATCTTCAGTATTGTGAAATGAGTAATATTATTTGTTGCCCTGTGGATGCAAGATGACAACATCTCTATTTCCTTTATTTGCTTCTCCAAAGGAAACCAGTGAGCCATTCTTTCAGTTAGCTTCAGTTAGTATAAAAGAGTAGCCCTAGAAAGTTTAGAACCTAATATAAGAACTAACTACAAGGTGTTAAAATAAATGTAAAAGATGTCCCAGGCCAGGTATTCTCTTTATGAAGTACAAACTGATCCCTTGAATGAATCAGAAAGGAAACATTGAATTGGATTAAGATTGACCTGTCCTGCTTCAGGGTCATCTTTGAAAGTCACTTCACTGGAGAAATAAATTTGTAACTTTCCCATATTCACCTTCAAAAAACCATAAAAACACCCCAAAACAAATCCTGGAAGAGCAGAATCAGCAAAAAGAAAGGATGAAACACTCTTTTAGCCCGAGAAATTTGGAAGATCAGCAAAGAAGGTCTATCTTATTTGGGTAAAAGGGGAATGAAATCCAGGACAGGAAGCACCTCAGCAAACCAACTGCAAGCCCCACCTCAGCAAGCCAGCAGGAGATCCTGAGCCCCAGTATGGTAGAACAAGCAAGCACTAACATCAAGACCTCCCCTCCACACAAGCCTCAAGTGAACCAAGAACCACCACATACTTCAGCATAGCCCTGGGTAAACAGGTAGCTATCACTATCCAGACTGCCACAAACTTCAATTTAGCCCCAGAAAATTCAGAAACACTCCAAGGGCCTCAGTACACACCAGACACCAGCACTAGGACCCCAGCTCAGCACCAGGTAAAGTGCTAGACTCATATGGCCTTCAGCAGTGCCAGCCACCCCTCTACTACTCCCTCAGTGCAGCATAAGACAGGAGGGTCCCCCATGGGCCTTAGGGCAACATCAATACAGCACTAGGTAATCAGCAAGAGTCTACAGCCCCTGGCACATGAAGTCTCAGACAGTGCCCCTTCCACCTCAGGAGCAGAGCTCAAATTTAAAAGAAAGGGAAAAGTCCAAAAAAGATGAGCAAAAAAACAATAAAAAAAGAATCTTACCATAGAAAGTTATTATGGTGACAGGGAAGAATAAGACACAAACTCAAAAGACAATAACAACATCAAAACTCCAATGGACAAAACCCCAAAGAAAAATGGGAAGTAGTCTCAAGCCAAGAAAGAGCTCATTAAAGAACTCAAAAAGGAGCTGAAAATCATATAAGAGAGGTAGAAGAAAAATTGGGGGGGGAGGTGGAAATGATGCGAGAGAATTCTGAAAAAAGAGTCAATAGTTTGGAAAAAGAAAACGAGTACTTGAAAAGTATAATTGGCCAAATGGAAAAGGAAGTACAAAAGCTAACAATTACGTAAAAGTTAGAATTGGGCAAGTGGAAGCTAATGACTGTATGGCACACAAAAAATCAATCAAACAAAATCAAAAGCATAAAAATAGTAGAAAATGTAAAATACTTCATTGGAAAAACAACTGACCTGGAAAATAGATCCAGGAGAGACAATGTCAGAATCATTGGATGTAATGCCATGCACAGAAGCTTTCCAGAAGAATGCTACTATGAACAGCTTTTAAGGTTCTGATTACACAGTATAGTGATCACTCTATTCCATAACAAATCAAAGCAAAACTTTAACTTATCACAGAAAATCACAATATAATATTCACAACATAGTCTCAAAGTAAAATATTCACTCTTAAGTTAACTCAATCAGTCACTTATCAGTAACAATATCTCAAAGTACAATAGCTAAAGTCTTCCACTCAAAGTCTTGAATAAACTCAATCAGTCACTTATTCAGCAATCAATTACCAAGTATCATATACAAAACCCTCCACCCCTTAGGTCACTAGTAAACTATAATTCTGTAATTACTAATACCCAAAGAGAGATCTTTTCATCTTGACTTGGGGCCTGTTCCCAGATTCCCTGGATCCCCTTCCATGGTCCCAGATTCTACCTGGATTCTACACATTATCACCTAGGTTCAATGGCAGACAGCTCCCAGTTCCTTGACCAGTTCTTTGGGCAGGTCCTGCTCCACACTGAAGTTCACAGGGTCTGGTCCATGTCAGTCATCCTTCACCATTTCTCCTCCAGAGAATTCAAGGCTCAACCAAGCCACAAACAAACAAAGACTCAGCATCCTGGTCATGCTTCCTCAGTCTCTTGGGCTTCTGGCTCCTGGACTCCTGGCTCCAGATTCTGGGCTCCTAGGCTCCTGACTCCGGGCTCTGGGCTCTGGGCTCTGGGCTCCTGGCTCCAGGTTCTGGGCTCCTGGGATCCTGTTCAGAAGAAGCTCCACCACCATGAGTTGTTAAGAATTTCTGGCTCAATTCTCCATTCTTCTGTAGCTGCTCTGCCACCAGATCTTGGTCTCAAGAAAATTCTGACTGTCCCTCAACAGGAGACAGGAGTTCATATCTTCTGTTTCCCCAACAGAGGCTTGATCAGTTACTAAGTGCTAAGTACCTGCTACTTTTGCCAACACAAAGGGATCTTCAAATTCAAAATTACATTAACATTACATTGGACTACCTGAAAGCCATAATCAAAAGGAGAACCTGGACAGCATCTTTCAAGAAATTATCAAGTAAAACTGCTCTGATATCCTAGAACCAGAAGGCAAAATAGTCATTGAAAGAATTCACTGATCACCTCAAGAAAGAGATCACAAAATGAAAACTCCAAGGAACATTATAACCAAATTACAGAACTATCAAGTCAAGGAAGAAATATCGCAAATGTCCAGAAAGAAACAATTGAAATATCAGGGAGACACAGTTAGGATAATAAAGGACTTAGCAGCTGTAACCTTAAGGGATCAGAGTTCATGGAATATTATATTCTGAAAGGCAAAGGAGCTAGGACTACAACCAAGAATCACCTAACCAGTGAAATTAAGCATAATACTTCAAGGAGAAAAGTGGTCATTCAATAAAATGGAAGGATCTCAAGCTTTCATAAGGAGAAGGTCAGAATTAAACAAAAAACTTGATCTCCAATATCAAGATCCAAGAGAATGAGATCACCTCCAGTCATCCTGATCTATATCTTGCCACTGGACCAGATAGCTCCAGAGAAGAAAGTGAGGCTGGTGGCATTGCACAGCCCTCTCTCACTTAAATCCAATTCACTTGCACGCTGTGGCATCATCTTCCTGATGTTATGGTCCTCTTTGAAAATAATGGACAAAAACATAAGCAACCCAAGAGAAGCCTACAAAGGAAAAAGGGGAAAAGAAAACACAAGGGATTCAATGGAGCTGAACTGTTTACATCTCTACGCAAGAAGATGACACTTATAATTCTTTAAAAGTTGAGATACTAATAGTACAGCTAGAAGGAATACACATAGATAGAGGATATGTGTATAAGGTGACTTTGAGGGAATGACATAAAAAATAAGAGATGAGAACAGGAGTACACTGGGTACAGAAGGAAAGGAGAGATAGAATGGGATAAATTATTTCACATGAAGAGGCATGAAAAACCTATTAAGTGGAAAGGAAGAGGGAGGGTGAGTGATGGGCATCACTTGAACTTTACTCTCATTAGTATTGGCTCAAAGAGGGAATAATATATATAATCAGTTGAATATAAAGATATACCCTACAGGAAAGTAGGATAGGAGGAGACTAATTATAAGAGGAGGAGGGAGGATTGACAGAAGAGAGGACAGACAGGGGAAGGTAGTAAACAAGCAAAATGTTGTTGAGAGGGGAAAGGGTGAGAGGAGAGAGAGGACAAACAGGAGGAAAAATAGGATGGAGGGAAATACACAGTCAACATAACTCTGCATGTAAATGGGATGAACTCCTCCACAAAATGAAAGCAGATAGCAGAGGGGAGCAAAAACCAGAATCCCTCAATATGTTGTTTACAAGAAACACACTTGAAGCTGAGAGACGCACACAGGGTAAAGGTCAGGGGCTGGAGCAGAATCTACTATGTTTCAGTGGAAGTAAAAAAAAAAAAAAACAAGAGCAGGGTATCTGGATCTCAGAGAAAACAAAATAAAAAATAGCCCTAATTAAAAGAGATGGGGGTGGGGTGGGGAGGTGTGGCTAGGTGCCACAGTGAATAGAGCACTGGCCCTGGAGTCAGGAGAACCTGAGTTCAAACCCAGTCTCAGACACTTAACACTAACCATGTGACCTTGGGCAAGTTACCCTCAATTGTCCTGCCTTCCAAAAAGAAAAAAAGAGAGAGAGAGAGAGAGAGAGATAAGGAAGGCAACTACATCTTGCTAAAAGGTACCAGAGACAATGAAGTAATATCAATAGTAAACATATAGGCACCAATTGGTATAGCATCCAAATTCTTAAAGGTTAATGACCAAACAAGAAGTAGCATTACAAAATGTAAAATAAATAAATTTGAATGTATTAAATTTAAAAAGCTTTTGCACAAACAAAACCAATTCAACCAAGATTAGAAGGAAAGCAGAAAGCTGAGAAACAGTCTTTATAGAAAGTATCTTTAATTACGGTCTCATGTTTCAAATATATAGAGAACTGAATCAAACTTATAATACAAGCTATTCCCCAGTTGATAAATGATTAAAGGATATAAACAGGCAGTTTTCATATGAAGAAATCAAAGGATCTGTAGGCATACAGAGAAATTCTCTAAATCACTTTTGATTAGAGAAATGTAAATTAAAACAACTCTGAGGTACCACCTCACTACTATCAGAATGGCTAATATGACAAAAAAGAAAAATGATAAATGTTGGAAAGGATGTGGGAAAATTGGGGCATTAATGCACTGTTGGTGGAGTTGTGAACTGACCCAACCATTCTGGAGAGCAATTTGGGACTATGCCCAAAGGGCAATCAAACTGTGCACTGCCAAAAACAGAAGCCCTTTGATCCACTACTATACCACAACTAGGTATGTATCCCAAAGAGATCATAAAAAGGGGGAAAGGACCTACATGAACAAAAAATATTTATAGCAGCCTTTTTTGTGGTGGTAAAATGTTGAAAACTGAGGGGATGCCCATCAACTGAACAAGCTGTGGTAAAAGAATGTAATGGAATACTATTGTGTTATAAGAAATGATGAGCAGGCAGATTTCAGAAAAACCTGGAAAGATTTGTATGAATTGATGCAGAGTGAAGTATACAAACAGATGCAAAGTGAAATGAGCAGAGCCAGTAAAACATTGTACGAATCAGCAATTTTGTGTGATGATCAACTTTGAATGACTCAGCTCTTCTCAGCAACACAGTGTTCCAACGTAAATACAAAAGACTCAGGAAGGAAAATACTATCCACATTCAGATAAAGAACTGATGAATTCTGAATGCAAACCAAAGCATAATTTTTTAAAACTTACTTTATTCTTTTTTATGTTTTTTCTTTTGATCTGTTTCTTCTTTCACAACTGTGACTAATATGGAAATATGTTTTATGTGATAGCACATGTATAACCTATATAAAATTGCCTACCATTTTAGAAAGAGAAGGAAGAAAAGGAAAAAGAAAAATTTGGAACTCAAAATCTTGTAAAAATGAATGCTAAAATTGTCTTGATATGTAATTTGGGACAAAAATAAAATACTATTTTAAAAAAGGAAGGTCACTTCACTAAATCTAAAAAAAAAATCCCAAAGAGGAAATGATAAGTGGAAGCACGTAGAAAGCGAAGTTGTAGAAACCCATCTAGAGCAAAGAGAATGGAAAGGTGACCTCCAAAGAAATTATCTAGGAGGTATTTTTGGGTCAGTAGGTATCCTGTGGAAGCTCCTTTTTGTGACCTTCCTCCCTGGAAATAGGGTTGAGGGAAAAGAGGGTTATTGTTGTTTGGGATTTTTTAAACTTTGTTTAAATGTTTTCTTTGTCTTTATAAGCAGTGGTAATCAATTGCAATCTCTAGTGAGGTGCACATTGAAAATATTTTGGGGGGACTAAGAACTAACAAAAATTAAAGAGCTTTCAAAATCCTTTGACATTGCTTCCTAGAGTCAAGGAGCATTTATGTATACTGGGAAACCCATCTGGTCAACTAGTTAATAGGATAAAGAACAAATAAGAATGATTGAATAATCTTGATTGCCACCACTACCCCTTTATTACTGTTACAACTATCTTCTGTCTTCATTTCCGGTATGCCAACTTTGGACAGGAATCTCACATTTAGGATACCATGGGTTAAATTAATTGAAAAGCATGATTCTTTTTGTTCTTCTTTTGTTCACTTGTTCTCTTTTTCTTTTCTCTGGGGCCATCACTGCAGAAATATAAGGCTCCATAGGATGGCAGATGATTTTTGTACTCTTTGTTTTATGTGTTGTCATGACCAAATAATTAATGATGCAGTGGAAACCTACTGGTGATGAGAATCCACGAGTCTCCAGGTTGATCTTTGGATGATAGACAAGTCTACTGCTAGGTGTGTACTTAAAGATTTTCCTAGTTTGAGAGAGCTTGCCAGAGCTTGCTCTCTTATAGCATTTCCTCCAGATACCTGGGATCATCTTCATGCCATCAGATTTTTCCACAAAATTTTCTGTGCTGAATTTACCCATCTCTAAACATGCTTTCCCAATATTGTGCCTTTGTTCCTTCCTGGAATGCCATCCTTCTTTTCTTGGTCAATAGAATTTCACACAATCCTTCTAGATTTTACCTCCTCTGTGATACATCCAAAATCCTATTTCATGTATTATCTGTGTTAAAGGCCTCTTACTTAGGAAGAAGTGCCCTCTCCCACAAAGGGACCCAGTTCTAGACTCAGGTGGACTATATTCAATCCTGAGGGAAGTGTAATCTCCAGAAGAGGAGAAAAAAAGACTTTCCTCACATTTTCTGACTCATTATGCCTCTATCTTAGCACTGAGCTTTTGGGAAAATACCTAAAAGCCAGGAGAATAGTGACCACACCTCTTTTTAGATCATACCACCTTGAAAAAACTGAAAATTTACAGATCCTGAGAATTAGCTCTCAAAACAGCAGCACAAAAATCTGAAACTTGAGACAATGCCCCCTCCACCCCAGGAGCAGATCACAATGTTAACATAAAATTAAAAGTCCAGAAATAGGCTGGAAGAATGAGCGGAAAATAAAAAGAACCTAACTATAGAAAGATATTATGGTTACAGTGAAACTCAACACACAAACTCAGATGAGGACAACACTGCCAAAATGTCTACATGTGATATCTCAAAGAAAAATATGAACTGGCGTCAGTCCCCCCCAAAAAGTCTGGAGCCTCAGACACTTAACACTTACTAGCCAAGTGACCTTGGGCAAATCACTTAACCCCAACTGTCCTGCCCTCCCCCCTCTCAAAAAAAAAAAACAAACAAACAAAAAACTCCTGAAGACTTCAAAAAGGATTTAAAAAATCAACTAAAAGAGGTAGAAAAAGAATTGGGAAAATGAGAATGATGCAAGAAAATCATGAAAAAAGAGTCAACAATTTGGTAAAGGAAATTCAAAACATGGGGGAAAAAAGTTGTACAAAAATTCACTAAAGAAAACAACTTCTTAAAAAGTAGAATTGGCCAGATGAAAAAGAAAATACAAATATTGACTGAAAAAAATAATTCCTTAAAGAATAGAATTGGGCAAGTGGAAACTAATGACTCCATAAGATAGCAAGAAATAAACAAAATCAAAAGATTGAAAATAGAAGAAAATATGAAATATCTAATTGAAAAAACAACTGACCAGATAAATAGATGCAGGAGAGATCATTTAAGAATTAAGTTGGACTAAAAGTAAATAAACAAACCAATTTAATTAAAAAAAAAGAATTAAGTTGGAATTATTGGACTGCTTGAAAGCCATGATCCAAAAAAGAGCCTAAATATCATATTTCAAAAAAAAAATCATCAGGGAAAACTGCCCTAATATCCTAGAACCAGAGGGTAAAATAAAAATGGAAAGAATTCGCTGATCATCTCCTGAAAGGGATCCCAAAATGAAAACCTCCAGGAGTATTATAGCCAAATTCCAGTGTTCCAAGATCAAGAAAAAAGTGCTTCAAGCAGCCAGAAAAAAAAATTCAAATATCATGGAGCCACAATGAGGATTACATAGGATTTAGCAGCTTCTACATTAAAGGATCAGAAGACTTGGAATATGATATTCAGGAAAGCAAAGGAGTTAGGATTACAACCAAGAATCCCCTACCCAGTGAAACTGGATATAATTCTTCAAAGTTTTTTTGAAAAATGGATATTTCGTGAAATAGAGGACTTTCAATATTCCTGATGAAAAGACCAGATCTGAACAGAAAGTTTGATTTTCAAGTACAAAATTCAAGAGAAACATTAAAAAAAAAGGTAAACAAGGAGTAAATACAAGAGATTCCATAAGGTTAAACTCATTACATTATTATATCAGAAGATGATACTTGTAAGTCTTAAGATCCTTGTAACTATTAGGGCAGTTGGAAGGAGTATACATAAACAGAGGGTACAAGTGTGAGTTGACTATGATGGGATGTTATAAAAAACAAACAAAATTAAGGGATGAGAAAGAGGGATGCACTGGGAGAAGGAGAAAGGGAGAAGTAGAATGGGGTAAATTATCTCACATAAAAGAGCCATGAAAGCACTATTACAGAAAAGGGAAAGATGGTGGAGGGATGAATGAGCAATGCTCATTGGAATTGGCTTGAAGAGGGAATAACATATACACTCAGTTGGGTATATAAATCTATCTGACCCTACAGGGAAGTAAAAAGGGAGGGAGATAAGAGAAAGGGAGGCTGATAGAAGGGAGGGAAGATTGGGGGAGGTGGTGGTCAGAAGTAATACGTGTGAGGAGAGACAGGGTGAAAGAAGAGAGAGAGAAAGATCAACAGGGGAAAAATAGGATAGAGGAAAATGCCCAATTAGTACTCATAACTGTGAATGTGAATGGAAGGAACTCACCCATAAAATAGAAGCAGATAGCAGAGTTCATTAAAAACCAAGATCCTATAATATATTGTTTACAAGAAATACATTTAAAGCAGAGAGACACACAATATAAAAAGGGACTAGAGCAGAATCTATTATGCTTCAGCTGAAGTAAAAAATAACTGCAGGAGTAACGATCATGATCTCAGACAAAGCAAAAGCAAAAATAAATCTAAATAAAAGAGCTAAGGAAAGAAATTTCCATTGTTCATTTATTTCAATCATGTCTGACTTTTCATGACCCCTTTTGGAATTTTCTTGGCAAAGATACTGGAGTACTTTGCAATTTCCTTCTCCAATTTATTTTACAGATTAGGAAACTGAGGCAAATGGGTTAAGTGATTTGCCCAGGATCACACAGTAAGTGTCTGAGGCCAGATCTGAACCCAGGTCTCCCTGACTGTGGCCATGGCGCACCACCTAGCTGCCCAAGGAAAGAAACTACAACTTGCTAAAAGTACCACAGACAGTGAAATAATATCAATACTAAATATATATGCATCCAAATTTTTAAAGGAGAAGTTAAATGAGTTATAGGAGGAAACTACAGTTTTACTATCTTATTTCCTTCTATAGTAAAACTGTAGTTGTGGGGGACCTCAACTTTCCTCTCTCAGAATTAGATAAATATAACCAAATAATAAATCTAACCAAAAAATAAACAAGAAATAAGTTAAGGAGGTGAATAGAATTTTAGAAAAGTTAAATAGATAGACTTCTGGAGAAGATTAAATGGGAATAATAGCAACAGCAGTAGCAGTAGAAATAGCAGCAGCAGCAGCAGCAGTAGTAGTAGCAGTAGTGGCAGCAGCAGTAGCAGCAGCAGCAGCAACAGCAGCAGCAGCAGTAGCAGTGTGGGTACATGATTTAGACATAAAAGGTGATATTATTGGCAAATTAGGGAAGCATGGAATAGTTTATCTGCCAAACTTATGGATAAGGGAAGAATTTATGACTAAATGAGAGACAGCGCATCACAAGATATAAAATGGATGATTTTGATTATGTTAAGCTTAAGTTTTGTGCAAAGTTGGAACTATTCCCAAAAAATTATAGAATTTACATAGCCTTTGATCCAGCAATAATACTGCTAGGTCTATATCCCAAAGAGATCATTAAAAAGGGAAAAGGACCTACATGTACAAAAATATTTATATCAGCTCTTTTTGTGGTGGCAAAGAATTGGAAATTGAGGGGATGTTCATGTAAGTAATGACTTGAAGAAATTGTGGTATATGATTGTAATTTGAATACTATTGTGCTATAAGAAATGATTTCAGAAAAAACTTGGAAAGATTTACATGAAGTGATGCAGAGTGAAGTGAACAGAACAAAGAGAACATTATACACAGTAACAGCAATACCATATGATGGGTATGTGGCACAGCAAATAGAGCACTGGCCCTGGAGTCAGGAGGACCCAAGTTCAAATCCAGCCTCAGACACTTAACACTTACCAGTCGTGTGACCTTGGGCATGTCACTTAACCCCAACTGCCCTGCTTTCCCCCCTCCAAAAGGAAAAAAAATCACATGATGACCAACTGTGAATGGCAGCTGCTCTTAGCAATACAATGATCTGAGACAATTCCAAAGGACTCATGATGAAAAATGCTGTCCAACTTCACAAAAAGAACTGATGGAATCTCAACACAGATCAAAGCATACTCTTTTTCATGTTTTGAATTTTTAAATTTTTTTTGTTGGTGTTTTCTTTCACAACATGACTTATATAGAAATATGTTTTTTGTGATCACACGTGTATTAAATTAACCTATATTAAATTGCTCACTGTCTCAGGGAAGATGGAAGGGAGAGAGGAAGAGAATTTGGAACTCAAAATTTTTAAAAAATGTTTAAAAATTGTTTTTACATGCAATTAGGAAAAAATAAAATATTATTTTAAAAACTACACTAAAGCAAAGTTTAAATTAGGTTCACGTGTAGGATCCTCACTTAAAAGGATTAAAATTCTAGAAGGAGCCCTTTAAGAAAGTACTCACTGTACAAAATATATTAAGTATAGGCAATCTATTCATTTATTTATTCCACAAAAAATTACTTAAAACAGAAGATCAATAAGTGTTCATTAACAAATAATGGAAGCAAAAACTCATACTTTATTGTACTCTTAGGAGACTGATATTTAAAACACCAAATCATGAAGAACTTTTTGGGACTGCTGGGCAAGCATTTCACTTTTATCTTGGACCTGTTCCCTCCAAGCAACTCATTATGATCCATATGTCCTGGAAAGCCAAGGTATAGTTTGGACTTGTCCTCCTGGTAATAGTCATTTTTTGTTCCAAACTTTTGTTTCAGAGATCACCTCCTACTGAACATCCAGCACCCAAGCTTACCCAGGAGCTTTTTGAACTCATGACAGCGCTGCCATAGCGAGCAACACCTATCTCAGAAGGTTTGTTTAATCGCCTATGTTCTGGGAAACAACGCAAAGCAGAAGAGGCAGCCAGATATTTTAGGTCTAGTCTTGGGCTCACCTGGACAAGCCCATGCACTCATTGCCATGTGCAGGAAGCTTCCATTCCTACTGAAGAGAGAAATATCCTCTCCCCCTTCAATGGAAATCCAAAGAAGAAGCCTAAAGAATCTCAACATACTCAACAGTCAGAGAGAGTCACAGTCCAGTCTCTTGAATTAGCAGCAGCAATTTGGCATATCTACCTATCACGAGGACTAAGGGACCAACCAGGAGATTCTGTTCAAATAAGCTCTGCAGCAACAGGCCAAGACAGATGTCTTGGAGTCTGATCATAGGAGCTACCAGATGTAACTAGGGTGAATATTCTGGCCCATCGCCTCAGTCATAGTTCTACCATTCTGTTTGCCATTATCATATATGCTTCATATTGTTAGGTATCTTTTCATGTATGTCCTTCAAAAATGGATTGTAAGTTTCTTGACAGCATGAGACACCATCTTCAACAGGGAACCCTTCTGATTCATAAGTCCACCGATATTCAAAGAAACATTTCCAGTTCCAGGTGGAGTTAATAATCAGCTTTGTATCCTTCATCCCAGGTTGAGCTGTCAAGGTTGTTGAACAAGTGATTGTGAATAAATGTAAACATCTTCCTGGATCTTCTTCAATTAGTTTATATCCTTGTTGGTGTGATGACCAAAACTGGATATAGGTTATGCTTCACTTCCTGCCTAGCTTGTCCACCCCCACTGTCTTTCCATCCACCACAATCTTTCACCTCTTATTCTGTGTCATGCTATCATTACTCTTGAGAAGGGTGTGTCAATTGACAGTCCCATGGATTAACTCATCATTTCAAAGACTGCCCAAGTATTCCCTTGCCTGCCCACCATTCCCCTCTATGTATTGTCTCCCCCTATTAGAGTGTAAGCTCCTTGAGGGCAGGGACTGTCTTACTTTTATATTTCCAAAAGTATAGTAGCTAGAATAAAGTAAATACTTAATAAATGCTTTTTTATTTATTCTTTCATTCATTAAAGAAATATCTTGCCAACCTATCAGGATAAAGACTTGTTTTTACTAAGCCACATGGAATGCAGAACCAGTTGTAAAGGTGAAGAAAGTGGGGGTGGGGTGAATTGCATGTATCTGAAGGCTAGTTTACTACCTGGCAGACTAATTAGAATGTCAGGGCATGTCTGGGACTAGTAATGTAAAGGTAGCGGTATGATGTAAGGGAAATGGTGAGCTCAATTAACAGACATTGATTGACTGATCCCCAGGCCTGTTCTCTGTTCCCTTCAGTATTCCCACAACTCTCCCCTCTCTAATCCCCAAACTATAGGATTGTACATCTAGAGCAGAGTCAATCAGTCATTGACAAGCATTTATTAAGCACTTGTGATGTCCCAAGTACCATGCTAAGGGCTGGAGATGGAATGATAAAAGCAAAACAGTTTCTGCTTTCAAGGAGCTTACAGTTTAATTGAGGAAAACATTTACATATACATGTATATATACATATACATGTGTTCACTCACCAGATCCATACAAATCATATGCAAGGTTGGTTGGTTGGTTATTGTGCTTTGTTTTCAAAGAGGACCAAAATGACATTACTATGTTAGAGTCAAGTTTCAGTGGGTCTGACTGTTACTGACCAGACTGAGACTAGCTTGAAATGCTCTACCACAGGTCAGGAACAAATACTCTATGTGAACACTTGAGGTAGAATTTCTCAATTTGCACACCTCATGTTTCTTTTGAACTACATGAATTCTACTTTGCTCATAGAGCACAGCACCTTCTCTGATGAGACCAAGTCATGCTAAGTGATCCTGTGCCATTGTCTCCCATGTCTCACGATCAATTCCAAAGTTCTTCAGAGAGACCTTGAGCATGTCCTTGTATCGCTTCTTCTGACTTTTGACATAAAAGCGCTTGGCTTTTATTAGTTCTCTGTAAAAATAGTATTTTAGGCAAACATACATTTGACATTCAAACAACATGACCATCCCATCCAAGTTGTGCTCCCAGCAGAAGAGTTTGAATGCTTGGCAGTCCAGCTTGAAAAAGAACCTCAGTGGGGCAGCTAGGTGGTGCAGTGAGTAAGAGTGCTGGCCCTGGAGTCAGAAGAACCCAGGATTGGTTTGGGCCTCAGACACTTGGCACCCACACAAAATAACTGGCCATGTAACCTTGGGCAAGTTACTTAACCCCAATTGCTTTAAAAAAAAAAAGAAACTCAGTGTCTGGTACCTTATCTTGCCAGGTGATCCTCAGAATCTTCCTTAGACAAATCAAATGGAAATCATTCCATTTCCTGGCATGGCGCTGGTAGACTGTTCAGGTTTCACAGGCATACAATCATGGTGTAGCACAATGGCTCTGGAGACCTTCAGTTTGGTAGGCAGTCTTTCCTCCTACACTTTCCTTTGGAGCCTCCACAACACTGAGCTAACTCTGGCAATGCAGGAATCAACCTCATCATCTATGTGTACATCCCTGGAAAGTATATTGCCAAGGTAAGGAAAATTATCCAAAGTGTTCAAAACTTCTCCATTTGCTGTAATTGATGGTTCCAAAATTAGGCCAAAATTGGCACAAGTAGCAGAGAATCCATCCATGCTTTGCTGCACCTCAACTTCAGAGGCTGCACTGAGGGCACAGAACAGTCGATATGGTGTTTGCTGCATGACTACTCCAGGAAAAATGCCAGGAACATTTGTCCATCTGACCAAGGCTTTTGACCCTGACATCTGTGAAGGCTTATGGAGAATTATGTCAAAATTTGGTTGCCCAGAGAAATTCATCAGTGTTGTACTTCTATTTCATGATGACATGCTTGCTCTCCTACTGCCCCAGTCACCAATGGAGTGAAGGACAGATGTGTGCTTGCTCCCATGTTTTTTAGCATATTTTCAGTGATGTTGTTAGAAGCCTGGTAGGAGGATGAAAAGGGCATCAAGGTTAGCTACTTCAGCGACAGTAAATTATTTAACTTGAAAATACTACAAGCCAAGACTAAAGTGGAAGGAGAACTGGTGTGTGACTTTTTTTTCACAGATGATTGCACATGCATTGCAGCCTCTGAGGCTGTGATTCAACAGAATACAGATTGATTCTCGATTTCTTGTGCCAATTTTAGCTTGACAATTAATACTCAGAGGTTCTCTACCAGCCAACACTAGATCATCTATACATGGAACCATCAGTTACAGAAAATAGAGAAATTCTGAATGCTGTGGATAAGTTCACTTACCTTGGCAGTATACTTTCCAGGGACATACACACAGATGATGAGATTGATGCCCACATTGCCAGAGTTAGCTCAGTGTTGTGGAGGCTCCAAAGGAAAGTGTGGGAAAGAAGAGATATTAGGCTGCCTACCAAAATGAAGGTCAACAGAACCATTGTGCTGACCTCACTGCTGTATGCCTGTGAAACCTGGACAGTCTACCAGTGCCATGGCAGGAAACTGAATCATTTTCATTTGAACTGTTTAAGGAAGATTCTGAATACTTGGTAAGGTAAGGTACCAGACACTGAGGTTCTTTCTCGAGCCAGACTGCCAAGCATTCAAACTCTTCTGCTGGGAGCAAAACTTGGATGGGCTGGCCATGCTGTTCTAATACCAAACGTATGCTTACCTAAAAGACTATTTTACAGAGAACTCATACAAGGCAAGTGCTCACACAGAGGTCAGAAGAAGTAATACAAGGACATTCTTAAGGTCTCTCTGAAGAACTTTGAAATTGATTGTGACACATGGGAGACACCAGCACAGGATTGCCCAACCCGATATGCCCACATCAAAGAAGTTACCATGCTCTATGAGCAAAGTAGAATTGCAGTAGCTCAAAAGATACGTGAGCTGTGAAAATTTAGAGATATCTCCACTCCAGATTTTCGTATGAACTATATTTGTTCCTGACCTGTGGTAGAGCATTCCAAGCTCTAATGTTGGTCTAATCAGCCACATTAAATTTAGAGATATCTCCACTCCAGATTTTTGTATGAACTATTTGTTCCTGACCTGTGGTAGAGCATTCCAAGCTCATGTTGGTCTAATCAGCCACAATTAAACACACATACTGATGTCACTTTGGTCCTCTTTGAGTATGAAGAACAACCAACTATTGGGCATCTCTTTATAAGTATGATGGCTATAGTTTGGGTAACCATACTGAAAAGAATACAAACTAATTGGAGAAGGTCCAGAAAGAAGATTCTTGGATTAGCAGAAGGTTAGAAAACAGGTCTAATGGAGGAAAAATGCTAAGGAATTTTTAACCTTCAGAAAAAAAAAAACAAGGAGTGACTTTCATTACTCTTTTGAATCCAGTCCAACAAGCATTTATCAAGATCTTATTATGCTCCATGAAACATTCGAGGTCCTCAGAATCCAGAGACAAAAATGGAAAACAGGCCCAAGGTTCAGGAAGCTTACATTCTACTAAGGGAATACAGCAATTAAATATAGATATAGATAGATACACATATGCATGTATAATCAACAATCGTTTATTAAACAGATATTATGTGTCCACATTATGCTAGGCTCTGAGAATACAAATAAAATAGTGAAATAGCCCCTACTCCCAAGAACTTTCATTCTCCAAAAAGAAAAATTTAAACTTTCAGTTAACAAGCATTTTTCTCTTCCCATTTGCCGTTGAAAAAAGAGAAAAAGAAAACAAAACACTTGCAAGAAATATACATAGTCAAGAAAAATAAATTCCCACATTGGCCATGTTAAAATGTATGTCTCTGGGGGCAGCTAGGTGGCAAAGTGAATAGAGCACCAGACCTGGAATCAAGAGGACCTGAGTTTAAATCTGGTCTCAGATACTTGACACACTTACTAGCTGTGTGACCTTGGACAAGTCACTTAACTGCAATTGCCTTGCCTTCCCCTCTCCAAAAAAATAAATGTGTGTCTCATTCTATATCCCCAGTCCATCACTTCTCTCTCAGGAGATGGGTAGCATTTTCTATCATCAGTCTTCTGGAATCATGGTTTGTCATCAAATTTATCAGAGTTCTGAAGTATTTAAGAGTTATTTATTTTTATAATGTTGTTATTGTACAAATTGATCTGATTTTTTTTCACTCTGTATCAGTTCATACAAGTCTTCTTAGGTTTATTTGAAGCCTTAAATTTTGTCATTTTGATGGGGTGATGTTGTTCTCTTACATTCATACATCATCATTTGTTCAGCTTTTCCCCACTTGAAGGGCACCTCCTTAGTTTCCAGATCTTTGCCACTCTTGAGAGCAGCTATAAGTTTGTGTCCTTAAGTACATGGATCTTCTTGTTCTTTTTAAAAATCTCTTTGGAGGTGTAGTAATGGTGGTGATATCACTGTGTCAAAGGATATACGTATCTTAGTAACTTTGGGGGCGTAGTTTCAAATTGCTTTCTAGAATGGGCAGAAAAATTCACAACTCTAGCAACAATGCATTAATGTGCTTATTTTCCTACAGCCTCTCCAATGTTTGTTTTCTTTTTTGGTCAACTTTGCCAATCTGATAGTTATGAGGTAGAATCTCAGAGTTACTTACATTTGCATTTCTCTAATTATTAATGATTTTAAGTCATTTTTCATGTAGCTATTGATAGTTTCAAGTTCTTCCTTTAAAACTGCCTATTCGTATCCTTGTACTATTTATCAATTGGAAAATCACTCTTCTTATAAATTTGAATTAAATCCCTTCATATCTTGGAAATAACACCTTTATTAGAGAAACTTGCTACAAATATTTTCCCCAGTTAACTATTTCTCTTCTAATCTTAGGTGCATTCAACATTTACATTTTTTAAAAAAGTTTATTCAGTGAACAAAAACCCACCCTCTTTCCCTGCTACCTCCCTTCTCATTGAAAAAGTAAAACAAAACCATTGAAACAAATATGTGTAGTCAAACAAAGTAAATTCCTGCATTAGTCATGTCCAAAAGAAATGTTTCAGTCTGCATCTTGAATCCATCACCTCTCTGTCAGAAGTTGGGTAGCATGTTTCATCATGAGTCCTCTGGAGTCAGAGTTGATCATTGCATTGATCAGAGTTTCCCAACTCCTTTTTACAAAGAAGAGGGTGCTGAAATAGGAATGTCCTCAGTATCAGTGCTCTGGGATTAATTAAGGCAATCTGCTTCTGCTTTCCTGTGCTGCTTCCCTTTCCCTCAACACTAGCTGAATTGTAGGTTCTTATCCTTTCTTTACTTTTAAATCCCTTTAAGAAATTCACCCACCTTGGTTGAGGTTTGTTTTTCCTAGAACTACATCCTCCTTAATCTTCCATTTGACTCCCTTCTCTTTTCCTCTTTTTTTGTCTGTTGAGTGAAGTATATTTGTGTGCCCAAAACATGTATATATTCTTCCCTCCTTTGAACACTTAATATAAAAGCAAGGGTCAAGCATTGCCCTTCTCCCCTAACCCCTTCCTTCTTGCTTACATAGACTTCTACTTGCACACTCACACTGTGTGAGATAATTGTTCCCACTTGTTCTCTTCCCCTTCCTCCTTAGTGTGTTTCTCATCCCTTTCTTTTTTTTTTTAAGTTCATTAAAACACAACAAAACCAGTCCCTCTGTCTAATTAGATTCCTTCAATGATTCTTAATGATGATAGGACTATAAGGAAAAACATGTATTATCTCCATATATTAAAATGTAAATAGTCCATCCTTGATTAAACCCTTCATGATTACCTATTCATATTTACATTTTTGTTTCTCTTGATTGCTGTGTTTGTATTTCAGAATTTCTATATGGCTCT
Source organism: Petaurus breviceps papuanus (assembly GCF_028583685.1). Taxonomy (NCBI): domain Eukaryota; kingdom Metazoa; phylum Chordata; class Mammalia; order Diprotodontia; family Petauridae; genus Petaurus; species Petaurus breviceps. The sequence continues at coordinate 17,665,411 of NW_027185798.1, forward strand.
GGTCTTTTCATCAGGAATGCTTGAAATTCTTCTACTTCATTAAAGTTCCATGTTTTTTTCCTGCAGGATTATACTCAAGAAATTATTGGTTGTAAACTTATATCTTTTGCCTGCTGGGGGAAAATATTCCAAGCTCTCTGATTCATTTTAGTGGTGGGTGCTAAATCTTGTGTGATTCTGACGGTGAGTATTATACTTGCATTCATTCTGTTTGCAATATTTTTTCTTTTGCCAGGAAGTTCAGCATTTTGGGCTATACTGTTTGTAGGAGTTTTCATTATGGAGTATCCTTCAGAAAGTGAATATGGATTGCATTTCCATTTTACCCTCTGGTTCTAAGAGCTCTAGGCAGCTTTCTTTTATGATTTTTTGAAATATGATGTCTAAGTTCTCTTTGGGGCCATGGATTTCAGGGATGTGAGTACCTTGTACATTCTTTTAGTTTTGATCTTTAACTTTGTTTTACTATTTCTTTTTTGTCTCATGAAGTTAGTATTTCTATTTGTTCCATTCTACTTTTCAAAGAGTCTGCTGCTTGGGTAAATTTTTATATCTTTCTTGCAAAGCTATTAATTCTCTTTCAAATTCTTTCTTCTACAACTCTAATTTCACTTCTGACTTTTCTCTTAGTTTTCATTCTTTCCCCATTTTTCCTCTGGCACTCTTGTTTCATTTTAAAAATCATTTTTAGCTCTTTTTAAAACTTTTATTTAATCTTTTCCAAGAATACTAGTTGAACATGTGTCCAAGGTGGGTTGTTCTTTGAGGCTTTGCTTATAAATACTTTGACATAATTCTCTTCTAGGTTTTTGTCTTGAGCATTCCTATTACAATAGCTCTTTGTGGCGAGATCCTTTTTGTTTCCTTATTCTTCCAGCCTTAATTCCTGACCATACAAGGGCATGCAACCATTTTTTGCCCTGCACTGAGTCCTCTAGGTATATATGTCTCTTCTCAGTCCACACTGGATCTGTGACACAAGAATGGGTAGTGAGAAAAAGTTGGCACTGGTTGGGACTTATTCTTTCTTCCTGTGCAAGGTCAGACCCTTCTATGAAGGATGTAGGTTCTCTTTTTGCTCTGGTGTACAATCAGATGCAGGACCTCATTCCATGTTAGAATGCTTTAAGTGGTACACTCTTGCTTAAATCCCATTACCAGTGTCTTAGGACCTTCTCTGTTTGTTTCTTTATACTGACTTTAGCTGGGGAAATGACTCATTGTGATTTTTTTTCTTGAATTTACCCATCAGAATTGAGTCTGGAGCATTTCCTAGATTAACAACAACAACCATTTATATAGGCTTACTATGTGCCAAGAAGATGCTATCTTCATCTAGAGAAAGAACTAATAGAAGTATGTATAGTATCGTATATACACATATATACATATTTGTGTATAATGGTGGGGGGAAAGAAAGTTACATGATAACTTTATTATATATTCAAAAGGAAAAGTTGTACATAATAGAATTGCAGTTTTATGTGCAATCATTTTTTTTTTACCATTCGACTTTGTTAAAGAAATGCTTGTTTTTATTTCTTAAGTTTAGAAGAACAAATAAAGCAAAATGGGGATAGTAATAGCAAAAAAAAAAAGTCACCATGGCCAATCTTTGGCAAGCTGCCCTCCAATTCTATGAGGGAAAATCTCACACTTATTCCACCCCTCAACAACATCACTGATAAGCTCATTCAACCTCTGCTTGGATGATTCTAACTCATTCTAATTCCATTGTTTGACAGTTCTCATAATTAGAAAATTCTTCCTAATAATGAGTCCAAATCGTTCTCTTTGTGATTTCTATCCATTGTTCTTAGTTCTCTTTTTTAGAGAATGGTGGTCCCTAAACTTTTTGGATCACATAGCCCAACAAATAAAATACTGTGAAGTACAAACAAACAAAAAGCACGAAGCACCTTACAAATGGTATCTTTACTTGCTCCTCACAACTCTGGAAGATGAGTGCTATTATTATCTCCATTTTACAGATGAAGACACTGAGACAGAGACTAAGTGACACACAGATAATAAGTGTCTGAGATCATATTTGAAGTCAAGTTTTCCTCACCTCAGGCCCAGCACTCTTCATTGCATCTCCTCAGTGTGTGCAGTAGTTGTATGGGACAGTTCAGTTGTACTGCTTTCTTCTACTCTACCGTCTTGTCTGATCTCACCAGGAGTTTATATTCAAGCGAGGAGAAGACCATAGGATAACAGACCTGGTCCAACTCCTTTCATTTTATCGTTGAAAGATATAATAAATAATATATATAAAGATATAATAAATAAATAATAAAGAGGAAACTGAGGTCCAAGAAGGTTAAGTGACTTACCCATGGACCTACAGATAGAGAACATCAAAGGGAGGATGTGAATTAAGGTATTCTGATTCTAGAAGCAGTGAGAGAACAGTGGTATCATTAAGAGGATCTGGAAAGGCTTCCAATAAGCTAAAACTTGAAGGGATTCTAAGAAGCAGATTTGATGAGGGAGTGAATTTCTTGCATGAGGGACAGCCTACCCAAAAGCTTGTGGTGCTACATACAGGAAAAGCAAGCATGCAGTAGGGATGGAACATGTGTGAAGGAGAGTAAGTGTAATAAGGTTGGTTAGGCTAGAACCAGATCCTGAAAGGCTTGAAAGGCCATGCTTAGAAGTCTGCATTTTACCCTGAAGGTAATGAGATCTACTGAAGGTCCTTGAGTGAGGTAATGATGTGGTCAGACTTGTGTTGTGTTTTATATCACATAGCACACACAAGTCATACAGACTTGGCAACTGTGTGAAAGACAAAATGAAAGGAAAGAGTCTAGAAACCAAGAATCCATTTGGGAGGCCTTGGCAGTAGTCCAGGATATGAGGGCCCTAACTCTTATGGTAATGACCATATAAATGAGAGAAAAGACAGATGGTAAAGATAAGACAGTAATGGATTTTATGTTGGAGATGAAAGAGGGAAGAAAGTCATCAAAGATGACTTCTAAGTTATAAACCTAGTTAACTGGAAGGATGGCAATGTTCTAAAAAGAATAGGGAATAATGGAGGAGTAGTGAATTTAGGAAGAAAGAAAACAAATCCCATTTTGTGTTTATGGGACAAAATAATGTTTTCCATTTTGGACATGTTGAATTTGAGATACTTGTGCTATATCCATATGGAAACGTCTAACAGGCAGTTGATAATTTGGGGATGGAATCAAGAGATAAATAAGGGTTAGAAATAAGAGGTGGACCTAGAAGTAGTCTGTGTAGAGATGATAATGGATAATGGAACCCATGGGAACTAAGAGGTCACTGAGAGAGTGTAGAAAGAAAAAAGAGTGCCCAGGTGTAATGTAATGCCAAGCAAAGGCAACTTCCCAAGGTTCAAAATACCAGCATAGGTGCTCTCCATTTTATTCAGTGACAAACCAAGAACAGAGAAGGTCAAAACATGACATCATTCCAAATACAGCATTTACTAAGCTTGATTAAATAATCTCCAAGTACTACCCCACCCCAGGACCTTCCAATAATTCAATCAATTACAAAGTCCCTGTTCTAAATACTACTCCACCCCTAGGCTGTACCTTCATTTAGTCCACCACAAAGCCCCTCTTCTCAAATGGAGATTAGTTTCCAAACATAAGTAAAGTACCTTCATTTGTTCAATCACAGAGCACAAAAAGGTCAAAAGTTCCCCACCCCTGGATCACAATTGAATCTACCCCAGAGTTACATCAAGTTTAAGCACAGCACTTAATACCCAAATGGAGGTCTTTTCTTCATCTTGACACTGAGGCAAGTTCTCAGCAATCTTAGTTCCTGGGGAGACAAGGCTTAGCAAGGCCACAAGATACATTGCCAGTCTCTTCATTAATTCATCTTCTGTCTGTAGAACAGTCCTAGAACCCCTGAAAACATTAGCAAAACCCTCTCCCAGGATTTCTGTAAACATACAACAAGAAAATCCTTCTTCAGGGCTTCTGAACCAACAGAAAGGTTCCCAGACCCCTGCAACAACAGCACTGTCCTTCACCAGTGGACAGTATTCATTCTGTCTGTAGGACAGTCTCCAGACCCCTGCAACAACAGCACTGTCCTTCACCAGTGGACAGTATTCACTCTCTGTCTGCAGGACAGTCTCAGTAGCTCTGAACCAACAGAAAGGTTCCCAGACCCCTGCAACAACAGCACTGTCCTTCACCAGTGGACAGTATTCACTCTCTGTCTGCAGGACAGTCTCAGGGCTTCTTAACCAAAAGCCAGGTTCCAGGACTTCTTCAACAACAGGACTGTCTTTCACCAGTGGACAAATCTGGCAAAACAACCTCAAAACAGACAGACAAAGTACCAGCAAAACAGCCATGTCTCCTCAGTCCTTGGCAGCTCAGGGGGCAGGTCTCAAAAGTCCAGGGCAATTCAAAGTGGCCCCCAGCAATTCTCTCAGTCTCTCTCTCTGCCTCCACGAGGGTGCTGCTTCCAAAAAGTTCTTCTGCCTCTCTCTTGTCTCTCCAAATCTACGTCACCAGCTCCTCCCAGTTCAGAACTTTCTTTTCACATCAACAAGTCCATCCCACAGGTGGGGTTAACAAGCTCTGGGTTTTAACACAATCAATTTGAAAACCAAGCCAATACAGGGGAATCTTTATATTCCATTACTATCACACCAGGGCAGAACCTTGGGGGGGAAAAGCAGTGGTTGGGGGCAAGACACGAATGACAATCCAGAAAAAAAGGACTGAAAAGGAACAGTCAAATGAGTAAAATAACCAGGAGAAAGCAGTTTCACTGAAACCTAGGAAACAGGGAATATCTGGGAGAAAGATGTGGTCAACAACATCAAAAACTAGAAAGGTTAAGGATGTGGGCTGAAAAAAGGCATTGGATGAATCAATTAATTGATAATTGGTGAACTTGAAAAGAACGGTTTTGGCGGAGTGGTTGGTTGAGCCTGTTCCATTCTGTATCTTTTTGTTAGCCTTTCAGTTTTATCTACAAATGCTCTTGGGATTATCTGTGGTTTAGCTGGATCTTTGACCAAGCTGTCTGCAGGTTCATTTTTTCTTCCTCAGTAACTTTTTGCTGTTCTATGTGGCAATACCACTTATAATTCCCTGTCATTCTCATCAGTGATTGTTTTAAGTGAACTTTTGCTTTAAATCCATGTGCTGTCAGCTACCATATCTTTGCTTGGCAAGGGAATAAAGTGTCAGCTGGCTAAGGTGGTTTCTTTCTTTTTGGTCTCTTCATTCTAGCAATTTTTGCACCAGTCAGTTTTGGGGGATTTGGTGGCAGGGAAGGGATGGCATGTTCAGTTGTTAAGTGTTATCATCAGCAAAGATGGGAAACTGAGGCAGGCTAGGCAGTCTCCATCTCTGGCAACTTTCAATAAGAGAACAGATGATCATCTGTCTTTCTTGGTTTAGATGTTTGTCTGCCTGAAGGCAAGCGGCTGAATCAGCTGATCTCTTAAAGCCTCTTCCCATTCTAGGATCTTTAGAGTCTATGCTCTGTGAAAGTCAGATGGACAAATTACTTGTAAAAATCATTTAGTAACCAAAATTGTATCCTTCCTATAAAATGAGCACCAGGCAAATATGCTAACGTCCCCTCCTCTCAACAGTCAAAAAGACTTCCTTCTTAGCTATATTCACCCCTTCTTCTGGATCCCTAACTCTTCATTCTATTCCATTTAATTTCATTCAACAAAAATTTATTTAAGCTTACTATGTAAAAAACACTGTGCTAGGCCCAGGATACATGTAAAAATTGCTAAGACACTGAGATAAAATACATTCCTCTCCTTCTGGGATGGAAGTGAAGGATTATGGGTACCAAATGCTACATACCCTTCTTGACATGGTTATTTTGTTGACTGGTATTGTTTAGCTGTTTTCATTATGGGAGGTGTTCTATGGCAGGGGAAGGATATATCAGGTAATTTCCCAGTTTTTTTAAAAGGTATTCATAAATTTTTTTTGAAAATAAAAAAAAAGATACCACAAAGAAAAAAATGCTATATCCTCAAAGAGCTGGAGAGAAGATGTTCACTTTAGTATTTCCAAATTCATTCATGTGTATATTCTCTCCACTTGTGCAAATTGTACCCCTTCTATCTCTTAATTGGTTCCTCATGAGTTCCTGTGGCCAAAAAGATTCTTCATCCACTGTATATAATTTTCTATTGAAAAACCTTTGTCCTCACATAAGTTGAGCTTCCAGTCCATCAATCCATCGTCCACCCAGTGGCTAAAATAACTCTCCCTAAGCCCAAGTTTCACCATACAACTTGCCTGCCCAAGAGGCTTCAGAGGCTCCCTATTAGACGGATCAAATGCATTTTTTTTATCTTGTCATTTTAAAGTGTTTTACAGTCTGGCTCCAGACTGTAATTTCTAATTTCTAATTTCCATTTCTAATCATATTACATATTGCTTCCATTCCTTCAATCCATCTTCCACTCAAACAGGCTAACTTGAAGTTCCCTCCATTGGGAAATATTCCATTTCCCCTTTCTGTGTCTCCGCATAGACTGTTTTCTTTGTGCTTGCTGTGGCTCCCCTACTAGAATCCTCATCTTATGTCCTACTTCCTAGGGGAAGCCTTTCCTGATCCCTTTAGTTGTTGATGCTTACTCCTTCTACCTCAAATTATCCTGTTCTTATCTATCTGTTTACATGTCCTATCTCCCTAGTAGAATGTAAGCTCCTTGAGGGCAGGAGCTATTTCTCATTTTGTCTTTGTGTCCTTAGGGTCTTACATATAATAGACACATAACAAATGCTTATTGACACACCATCCAATCCCCAGACTTAGTGGAAGCCTTTCCAGTTTGGCAGGATTTTCTTGAGGCTGATACACAAAGGCACATAATAAATGTTGATTGAATTATAAGCACTTGCTTTCACTTGGTAGAGCATCCAGAGCCACCTCTATAGTATGGTAGAAGGAGGTTTGAGAAGAAAAAAGACACAGAAAACAAACAAAAATGGTAGAGGTGGAAGATGCAAATAAAAATGGAAAAAATCCCTGGCACACTTGGAGGGATACTCAGGAGCTTCCCAGAAAAGCCTTATGGTATAGCAGAGAGAGTTCAGACTTAGAGGCAAGAAGGCCTATGTCCAAAGCCCTCCTCAGGCATTGTCTAGCTTTGTGACTCCGGACATATCATGCGACTTCTTGGAGTCTAAATTCTTCAGCTGAAAATTGAGGCAGTTGGACTTAGGGCTCCTTCCAGCTCTAAATATATCCTGATTTTCCCCTGCTCTTTCATTTGTAGATTCCCAAGAAAAGGAAGAGAAACTAGAGGGAAGGGATGTTGATTAATTGATCCATGCATTCTGAAGCTTGCTGCCTTGTGTCCTAATGGAAAGATCCACTTCTGACTTGGCTGAGGAGCAGTGAGTGTAGAATCAATACTGATTTGCATGACTGACACAAGGTCACCCCTTCTAGGGTGTCTCACTTACCCCCCCACCCAAGGCCATATTTAAATTATTATGCTATAATAATAACTATGATGGAAGAGTGTGCTCTAGAATTGGGGAATCCCTTGTGATCTAGAGTCTTCCATCCCTTACAGGATACCCATCATCTACCTCAGCCTTTAAAAGCCCAGCCCAAGAAGGCAGCAGTGATGCATCCAAGGACCAGCATGCAGCTTGGTTCACAGGAAAATGTGTTGACTTCAGATTTAGAGGATCTGCATTCAAATCCCACTTCTGATGCTTGCTACTTGTCCCTGGGCCTCAACTAATTTGCTTTTAGTTCCTTCCAGCTCTAGAATGATGAGCCTAATGATCTTAATCCAGTAAAAAGCAGAGCTAAGAGATTTTTTGAATCCTACACAAGTTAAGACCAAGGTTCAAAGATGGAGACTCTCCTTGAAGCTTATCAGGATCCTTCATGGGCCCTGCCCAGCTGATTAGTTGGCAGTGGACTTTGATTGAACATTTGTTGTATATCTCTGGAACCTACCTCTTTGCCAGTCCCAGGAGAACCTGTCTTAACCTGAGCTTTCCTTTCCATTGACTGATTTCCAGAGAGGTAGTAGAAGGTGGCCTAGACATCACAGTGCCATGAATTTTTCCAGGAGGGCTCAGCCAGATAAATTCATCAAAGGGAAAGACATGCTTTGGAAAAGAATTAGGAATCGCTAGGGAGGAATTAATGGGGTCTGGGGCTTTGTCAAGGAGGGACACAAGAGCTAGGGGCCAAACCTTTAGAGTCAGAAGTTTTGGGTTCAAATCCTGCCTGTGATACTTACTATCTATGTGAAGTTGGACAAGTCACTTAATCTCTCTGTGCTTTAGTTTCCTCATCTGTAAAAATGAAGGGCATTAAGAAGAGGAAGCCTCCAAGGCCCCTTTTAGTTCTAAATCTAAATCTAAGAAGAAGAGGGAAGAACTAGATCAGGAGGGAGTTGGAGAGATTGGTGCTGGAGTTTCTAGGGGAAGAGAAATAAGACCCAGACTGAGGTGAAGTGAGAAGGGCAGAGTTAAGCATATCCAGTTCTAAGGGGGTAGAATCACAGAACTAGAGGCAGAAGGGAACTTAAGAATCATCTCTCAAATTCTCGTTTTCCAGAAGAGAAAACCAAGGCCCAGAGATAAAGAGTAACTTGTCTAAGGTCCCCCATGGAGTGTTGATTCTGATTCAGCCCAGGTCTGTTGATTCTGAATCCAACATTGTTTATGCTACACTACCATATGAACTGAGGAGCAAATAAAATTATAGGAAGAAAATGTGCAAAATAATACTTAGTAAAGTGCGAGGTGACATCTTGGGCATTCTTTGTGCTAGGGCCAGGGCACTTCCCTTTAGCATAAAAACGACATGTTCCATTCTCAACAAACAGAACACTGGTGGGTGTTGGGGGCAGGGGGGAGGGGGAGGGGCAACTAGAATTTTTCTAAGCTATTCCTTCATGTTACATAACCTTGTATTAATAATTTTACCTCTTTTCACCTCCTTTCCTTTGTTTAATTAGTGAACCTTGTAACACTGAAACTGAGCCAAACTCCAAACTAGAAAACTGAGCCAGGAGATTTAGTGAGAGCAATAAACACATTAATTACAGTTAGAATTAGAAGGGAAGAGATTAACTGGGGAAAAAAACACTGACAGCAAATTTCTTTAATAAAATCAGATATCCAAGAAAATTAAGAAATTGATACAAATATGGAAAAATAAGAACCATTTCCCAATAGATAAATGGTCAAAGAATAAGAACAAGAGAAGGAATGAAAGCTAGCAAGAACTATATTTTTAAAACCCTCAAAATCACCAATAATTTGAGAAATACAAATGAAAAGAACACTGAGATTTGACCTCATGCCTATCAGATTGAGAAAGATGGGAGGGGAAAGAATGAATGCCAAAATGCTAAAACTGCCAAAGGTAGAGGTGCAATGGAAAGACAGGTACACAAAAGTACTGTTGTTGAAACTGTGAACCAGACTGACCATTCTGGAAAGCAGTTTGGAACTATGCCCCAAAAAGCTATTAAACTCTGCTTATCCTTTGACTCAGTGATACCACTACTAGGTCTATACCCCCAAAGAGATCAAGGAAAGAAGAAAAGGACATGTATGTACAAAAAATTTTATGGTAGTTCTTTTTGAAGTATCAAGGAACTGGAAACTGAGGAGGTACCCATCCATTGGGGCATGACTGAATACATGATAACAAATTAATATAATGAAATATTATTGTGCTGCAGAAATGATAAAAGAGGATGATTCAGAGAAAGGTGGGAATTTATATGAACTGATGCCACGTAAAGTGAACAGAACCAGGAGAATAATTTACATAGCAAGTCCAACATTGTCAAGGAAAAGAACTCAGAAAGATTTAAAAACTATGGTCTAGAGAACTCCAGAGAATTGATGATTCCCAGAAGACCAATGATCCCACCTGCTGGCAGAGAGGGGATGAACTAGAGATACAGAATGAAACATATGTTGTCAGATAAGACCAATGTGTGGCTTTGTTTTGTATGACTATATTTATTTGTTATACAAGGTGACTTTTTTTTGCAGGGGAGAGAAAGGAAGGAATTGGGGGAGTGAGTAGGTAGTGACTGTGACACCAAGAAAAGAAAGAAAGAAAGATGAAGAAAAGAAGAAGAAAGCAGAGGAAAGTTCAAAAGGGGATATAGATCAGCAGGGCTGTGTTAGAATTAGTGTGGTGGGGGAGAGGAAGGAAGGAGAGAGGAGGAGAGGGAGGGAGAGAAGGAGAGGGGGGAGGAGGGAGAGAGAGAGAGAGAGAGAGAGAGAGAGAGATTATGGAGATTCATAATTTTATATACAGGCCTCTTTCTATCCTTCTTGTATAGAAAATGTTCAAGTAAAGAGATAGTAAGAGAGTATTCAGCTTCGCCCCAAGAGTTCACTTTGCCTGATGAGCTTCAATACCCCAGGGTACAGAAAGAACTTGCTAGTTTGATTGCTGAACCACTGTCAGTGATTGTAGAGCAACCTTGGAAAATAGGAAGTGCCAAGAGACTGGAGATGGAAAAATTGTGGACCTAATGAGAGATGAAGGTAGACCCTTCCAACTCTTAGCCAGAGGGCATGATATAAATTCTTGCTAAATTCTGGAATGGTTTAGTAAATAAATGGTCTGTGAATACTTAGAAAGAGAATTGCTGATTACCATGGACTTATTAAAAACAAGGTACTCCAGATTAATTTTGTTTCCTTTCTTTTTTTTTTTTTTGGACAGTTACTTGAGTGGTAGATGAGGCAGATTCCATAGGTAGAGTATACATAGACATGACAGAGTGTCTCATGGTATCCTTTTGGAAAAGATGAAAGGATGTGGACTGGCAGATGTGATGTAGATTCAGAGTTTGCTCCTGCCTCTTACCACCTTTGCACTCTATCATTAAAGGACACAGGAGTAGGAGAGATTCAATGAGCAGGTATTTCTCTAGTCCTATAGTTAGCAAGTTCTCATCTGTGCCCTTAATGCCTGTGATTCAGAGATGTCATTTACTGAGGGGGGAAATCCTTTCCTCCTATTACCGCTACCCTCACATTCATCTCTACCCAGCTCAGCTATACCAAGTTACAATCCTTCTCTGCCCTACCTTTTCTTTATGCTTTCTTGAACTCTTGCTCTATTGTTAACCACCTCCCCTCATCCTAAACATCTTCATCTTTTATTCTTTCCATTTTCTTATCCTCATTGCAAGCTGACTCCCTTCAGAAAGAGAGATATCCTCATGCCTGGACACCCTCTTTAGTACAGTTGTACCTTTGCTCATGCCCTAAGCCCTAAATGACCTAGGAAAGGAACTGAATCTGCTCCTTTCTCCTCACTACTATAATAGACAATCTGCCACCTTCATTCTATAACTTCTCCTTCCTTGACAACTACTCTATCTGTTTGTCTCAACCTGTCAAGATCCTTGTTACTGTGATCACCTCCATGTCACTCTGCCTCTTTCAAAGAGCTCAGAGACTGACTGGTTCATAGTCTTTCTCTCCATTCCACCCCCTTCCCTAGTGCTTGGGGGTTCCATTTTACACATTGATATCTCCCTAAATATCATGTCCTCCCAATTTTATTAACCTTCTCAACTGCCATGACCTTGGCCACCTATTGGGGTTTTAGACCTTATTTTTCACAATAACTCATAATTATGATTCCTCCTTCATCTACAACTCTAAAAATTGCCTCTCTGATCACAATCTTCTGTCCATCCACTTTCCCTCTGCCTTACTCCTACTAAAACTGTCTTCATTTTCAGTCTGGCCTTCAATCTATCCATCCATCCCTGTTTTGATGATCTACCACTTCTGTCTTCCATTTGCTCCCTTCACAGTCTTCACCCTATAGTTAATAACTGGAGAGGGGTGTATGGGGTGTGCTCAGGGAGGATTAGCACCTCTGGTGTGAGGGCTTGCTGATCCCTTTTCAGGGCTATTCCTACACCTTTGGTGTCCACCTTCACCCAACTCTCACCTGGGGTTCCAAGAAGCTGGAGTAAGTGCAGTGACTGCACAGTAGTAAACCTTCTCATCAGATAGGCTGAACCAGGTTGAGGGTAACCAGCAGGTCTCAGACCCATAGGTGAGTGATGAGGCTGTCTAGCCCTAGCATGTCCCTCAGCAGAATGGGCAAATGAGAACAATTTATCCCAACAACTATGAAAGTGTCTGAAGCAGGCGCTGGGGAGTATTTAGAGCTTGGGCAGACATAGAAGATGCCAAGGTCAACCACCCAGGCATCTCAGGCCTTCACCCAGCATCTTGACTTTTGTCTTGCCACTGGACTTGAATGACTCAGGAAGAGAGAGTGAGGCTGACTGCTTTGTGCAGCCCTGCCTCACTTGAATCTAATTCACCGGCAAGTCAAGACATTACCCAGTGATGTCCTTGGTCCTCTTAAAAAAAGATGAAGGATAAATAACAATAATCAGGGCAGCTAAATACTGCCTTCCACCCTTTAATTCTTCATCCTTTCGTCATTCTGTCATTCACACACCTTGCCAGTTCTCATCTCTGGGTCATCCCCACTGCACTTATTTTCTGCTCCTATACCTATGTTATGGAATGGTATGAAAGGAAATCGTACAACCAGAATAAAAGGGTAGGGACTCTCATCCTCATATCAGTTATACAGTCACAGAAGACCCAGAATATAGTCATCGAGTATTAATGAGATACTAAACTCATTACAGAGATGATTCTATACCCCATCCCTTTATCAGGAGCTAACACCTTTCTGATTGAGTAAAAAAGGGAATGACCAGTTGGCTAAGAAAACAAATTAGCTATGCCTCTGGGGCTTTAAGTAGCTAAGTCCTGAAGAACTCAAGGTAGTTAAGTCTTAGAGCAGTTTAGGGAGTTTTAACCCTGGACTGGACAAAAGTGGTTTTTTTCTCCTTGCCCTGCCCTCCCCACCCATACCCCCCTCCCCCATTGGCTGTGACTTTGAAGTAAATAAATACCTTTGCTAAAAGTTGAACGATTCTACTGACTGATTTTTAATAAGAAACACACTGGTGGTGGCTCATGAACTACAGTGTTAGGAATAAGGATACATAAACTTACCTTTAGAACTTTCAAGTAGCATCTGCCTTCTGGGTACCCAACCCACAAGAGTGAATAGAAGTTGGGAAAGTAACCTAAAGTCGGTGTTACCCTAGAATTACAGATTTACAGTCCTCCCCTCCTTTGTTCCTGTCCCAGAGTTGCCGAGGCTAACAACCTTACTCATATCCTAAATCCCCTCCTGCCTCTTCCAGGAAAATGATCCAATGATCATCCTCTCTCTTTATCTGATCTTCAATGACACTTCCTTCTAATTCTTTCCCTATTGTTTGTAAATACACTAAATCCACCTTTCATTAAAACAAATCTTTATTTGCACTGCAGTGAGGAGGTAGAATGGGTAGAACTGAAGTCAAGAAGACTTGAGTCCAAGTCCTAACTCACGCTCATATTAACTGTTTGACCCTGGTCGAGTCACTTAACCTCTCTAAGCCTCAGTTTTTCCATCCAGTGTGTGCTATCTATAGGTCCCTGGACAATGTCCACATGGTCACCCTGATCCCTGAGTTTAGCTAAAGTCACAATATCATCTGGAAACTGACTGTACCTAAATAGAGTCTGTGTATCTCTAGATCACTCCATGGCTCACCTATGTGAGGCCAAAGTGCCGATCAAGAATTGAGTCACTTTCATCACCTTTCTTTCTAGTACCATGATGCTTTTCCATCACTGTGATCCTAGCATGCGGTCTTCTAACTGGTGACCACCTCCCAACTGGGTGGCATGTTTTCCATGGAATTATCACAGAAGGGACCCCCCCCCCCCACAAATCCCATGGCCTTAAGGATCTCGTGCCAGGCTTGTCCCTAAAGTATGGTTCTGGTTATTGATGCCATTCCAGCTAGACTTGGGCAGTAGTCAACCCATATTGGGTTAGCAAGAAAGTGAACAGATGGGCTAACATTCTACATGGACAAATTTGCAGTTCTTGATAATTTTTTGCATGTCCAGCCACATACATCTAGTGTGGCTGGACAAGGCCATCATCTGATGGGACTGGAGCCAGGCAAAGAAACTCTGACTTCCTCTACAAGGTTCTTAGGGGCAGAAAGGCTCTATCTAGTCCTAAGGTAGTTGCTGCATTTTTTATGTCAGCTGCTTCATTGGAGTCTTATCTGAAGTTCCTGACCCTTATAGGCTCCACTGAGGAGCACTGGGAAGAATCCTGAGCCTGAATCTCTCCCAGACAGGTTGGGCTTAGACTTGAATTCATTTGGGAGATGTCGGAGTTCATGCTGGACAGAGCCTTCTCAAGAATCTCACTTCCCACCCCTTTCTCGAAAATGAAAGACTAGTTTTGTTTTTTGGGTTTTTTGCTGCTACCACTGGCTACTCCATGGTGAATAATGATGAGTGTTGATAGGGGCCTTCAAGGTCAGGCCTAGATTCTCACTGAGCAGCAACATAGATGAACATGGACATTGAAGAGAGAGAAAAAAAGCCTATAAATATAATGAATAAGTGGTCTTTATAGCTCCATCCCAACAGTGGGCAAAGGAAATGATAGAAAACAAAGACCACCCCACACACCCTTTAATTTAGAGACCAAAATACTTAGCTGATGATATTACCTCAACTCCTCGATTCCTTGACCACTTGACCCCTTGGTTCTCTCCTAGGCCATCTCCCCAGATTAGTCATTCTTTCTTCTATTCCCATCTTGACTCTCTGGTAAACCAATTCAATTTTATACTATCCTCTTCTCTTGAATCTTTAACTGCATTATATCATCAACTATGCCCTGCCATAGGAAGCTATGGATCCAAGCTTTGGATACCTTCCACCATCTACTGCCTTCACTCCTATACCTGTGCTGCTAAATGAAATTAGAGAAAACCATGTAACCCTTCTGACAGGGTCTGCTAAAAATGTGTGTTATACAACCTCAATGGGGCCCTTACTGCTGCTAGGAGATCCTACTCTATCTCCCTTATTGATTCACTATCTCACTCTCCACATCAGATCTTCCAAACCTTTTCATCCCTCCTCAGACCTTCCCTGCTTCCCCCTTCTCCCTGTCTCTCATATGAGAGAAACAGATGTTTCAAAAAAGAAAGAGAGAGAGAGAGAGACCATTCATCAAGAGCTCTATCTATTCCCTTCTTCCACATTTCCTATCACTCGGATGCCTTTGGTTACTACTTCTTCCTTCACCCATCACACTTAGGAGTCACCCTACTCCTTGCCAAGGCAAAACTCTCTACATGCACAAGCGATCCCATTCTATCCTGTTCCCTTCAACAGATTGTCCTCTCCGTCATCCCCACTTTCTCACTTATCTTCAATCTCTCCATCTCTATTGGCTCCTTCCCCTACTGCCTATAAACATTTCCATCTCCCTTATCCTCAAAGACCTCTCACTTTATCCTTCTATCCCCACTAATTATCATCCTATATCTCTCCTGCCCTTTGTGTCTAAATACCTTGAGAAAGCCATCTATAATAGATGACTCTAATTCCCCTCCTCTCACTCTTATAATCTGGCTTCTGGAACCCTCTCAACTACTTCACCTATCAGTTCCCATGGATTTGATTATCATCTCTATGCTGATGATTCCCAAATCTACCTTTCCAGCCCTAAAGCCTCTGCTGAACTCCAGTCTTACTTCTCTAATTGCTTTTTGGAAATCTCAAACTGAATTGCAATAGACATATCAAACTCAACATGTCCAAAACTGAACTAATTTTCTTTCCCCCTAAACTCTTCTCTCTTCCAAACTTCTATATTAATGTTAAGGGCACCACTAGTCTTCTAATTTCCCAAATTCACAGTTACTCCTCACTGTCTCTCACCCTCATACCCATTATGTTGCCAAGGCCTTTGGATTACCTTAAAAAACCTACCTTCAACTACCTCATTCCTATTAGATTGGCTAATAGGGCAGAAAATGTAACTGACAAATGTGGGAGAAGAGGTGGGAAAAATAAGACTTTAATGCCTTGTTGGTGGAGTTGTGAACTGATTCAACCATTCTGTGGAACAATTCAAAACTATGCCCAAAGGGCTATAAAAAACATGCATATCCTTTGACCTAGCAATAACACTACTAGGTTTTTATCCCAAAAGAGATAAAAAAATAAAAAGGAAAAGGAATTATATGTAGAAAAGTATTTATAGCAACTTTCTTCTGGGGGTATAGAATTAGAAGTTGAGGGGAATCCCATCAATTGGGGAATGGCTGAGTAAGTTGTGGTGTGTGATTATGATGGAATACTATTTTACTATAAGAAATGATGAGTAGGATGCTCTCAGAAAAACCTGGGAAGACTTACATGGGTTGATGCAAAGTGAAATGTATTGCATACAAAGTAACAGCAATATTGTAAGATGACCAGCTGTGAATGACAGCTATTCTCAGCAAAACAACTATCTAAGACAAGTCTGAAGGACTTATGATGAAAAATGCTATCCATCCCCAGAAAAAGAACTGGTGATGTTGAATACAGATTGAAACATATTTTTTAATTTGTTTTTTTTTTTCACAACATGACCATTATGGATATGTTTTGCATGACTACACATGTATAACCTATATCAAATTGCATGACTTCTTAATGGGGAGGAGGGAGCAAAGGAGAGAATTTGGAACTAAAGTTTTTAAAATAAATGTCAAAAATTATTTTTACATGCAACTGGGGAAAAATAAAATACCAAATAAAGTTTGTGTTTAAAAAAAAACAGCATACCTTCCGATTAACAACCCTAAGCAGAAACTTGAGAAGAGCAACTGTGGGGGATTGTGGTCTGGCATACTCAGTTGATAGTGAACAAGGTGTTCAAGACTGGACCACAGGAGCCCTCCAATTCAAGATTGGACTACTGCCTATGTCTTGAACAGATATTGCATTCAGGATAGTTGTTCAAGCCCTAAGCCCTAGGAGGCACACAAAACACTGCTCCTGCCCACGTCAAAATGATGTTTCATATGGCAAAAGGAATATTGAGAAAGGATAGATCCTACTTGGGCGTGGAGGGAATAATGGGGAGACTTCATGGAAGGGTAGATGCCTGAGCTGAGTCTTGAAGGAAGACAGGGATTCTGAAAGGCAGACACTAGAAAGGAATGAATTTTAAGGATGGGGACACAGCTTGTATGAATGTACAGAGATGGGAGATGAGGCATTAAGGTCAGGTAAAAAGATCCTGAAAGAGGGTGGCTAGGTGGTGCAGTGAACAGAGCACCAGCCCTGGAGTCAGGAGAACCTGAGTTCAAACCTGACCTTAGACACTTAACACAAAAACTAGCTGTGTGACCTTGGGTAAGTCACTTGACCCCAATTTCCCCCAAAAAAGAAAAAATATATCCTGAAAGAGAAAAAAAATTTTTTTAACACAGTAGCCTAGTGTTTGATAAACCCAAGAACACAACCCATTGGAGGAAAGATTCTCCCTCTGACTGGAACTTTTGAGGAAACTAAAAAGCAGATCAATAAAAATTAGGTTTATTGCAACTTATACCATATACCAGAATATACTTCAAATTGATGTAAAAGATCACATCATTTTTTAAAAAAAGAAGCAAGTAGTTTTCAAGTACTCTGTAATTAGAGGGAGAATTTTTAATCAATGAAGAGATGACCATAAAAGATAAAACAGTTTATATTACATAAAATCAAAAAACTTTACACAAACAAAATCAATGCAGCTAGAATAAAAAAGACAAATCAATTGGTTAAAAAAAAAAAACTCTTCCTATCAGATGTCACTTATGAAAGTCCAGTATCCATGATATATAAGAAATTGACACAAATTTATAAGATCAAGAGCCATTCCCCATTAACCAAGCAATTAAAGGACATAACATTTTCACAAGAAGAATTGCAGACTATAAATGGTAATATGAAAACATGCCAAATTACTAATAATAAGATAAATGCACACTTGGAAAACTCTTAAAGTTTTACCTCATATCCTGCAGATTTGAAAAGATCTAGCAATCAGTCAACAAGCATTTATTGAGTGCTTAATATATGCCACACAGTGAAGGTGATAGAAATAACAGAAATAATTAATGTTGAAAGGGATATAGGGAAAGAGGCATATAATAATGCACTGTTGGTGAAACAGTGAATTGTTCCAAATGCTTTTAATATCAATTTGGAATTATGTAAGATGTGACTAAGTAGTTCAAACTCTATGGTCTGGTGATTCCACTACTGAACATATATCACAAGACTGAAAGCCTACATACATGCTAACACATGAATAGCAGTATTCTTTGTAGTAGTAAGGAACTGGATACAAAGTAGAAAATGACTAGGGGGGGGTAATCTGTGGCATATCAGTATAAGAAGTTTATTATGCAGTTTAAAAAAGATGAATATGATAAATACAGAGAAATGTGGTCACCTTTGTATGACCTCATACCCACGGGGACAAGCAGAACCGAAAGGAAAATATACACAATTACAACAATATAAACTAAAATATCATTACAAAAGGAAACTGAAACTCAGAAGCATTGAAAAATCAATAAAAGTCCCTGAGAATAGCTAATGATGTATACTTTCCTTATCACGTCAGAAAGTTGAAGTACTACCAGGGCAAACGGTTGTATACATGGTCAGATATGGCCAACGCATATGGTATTTTTGCTTAATTATTTTTCTTTATTATAAGGGACAGTTCAATCTTGAGGGATTAGAAGAGTAGTAGTTGCAGAAATGACTGTGATATAAAGTCAAAAGACAACAGTAAAACTTTTTGGAAAGATACAATGGATCGTTTCTATTACATAAAAATGTAAAAGCTTTCACACAAACAAAATCAATGTAACTAGAATAAGAAAAACTGTTAATTGGGGGAAATATTTTTGCATCAAAAAAACTTATAAAACTCTGATTAAGATAGATAGGATTTTGAAACATATGTGACACATGACTTCAAAGAGTTTAAAATCCAAATAAGCTCCAGGCATTGACATTATATTTTTACAATCAACAGATATTAATAATGTCACCACTATCATGTGAGGACCCGTGAAATTTTAAGAGTCCTTATACTCAAAAAAGGTTCAGAGCCTTGAAGCTGATACTCAAAACACCTGCTTTCTAGACTCTGAAACTGATTGACTCACTATGCAACCTTAACCAACTTCTCTGTGCTTTGATTTGCTCACCCATAAAATGGGTACAATTACCCAGGATGGCCCTGCCTCCCTCTTAGGGAAGCTGTGAGACAGAATGAGGTCATCTGGGTGGCACTCTCAGAGTTCCTTCAGGGAAAGACACCACCACACCTATTATTCTCAGAATTTTGCGTGGCATGTCAGTCCCCATCCCTATGAATGTAACTCATGCCTCAGTTTTGTCCTAGTATGGGAAACAAAAAAAATATGACCACCCAGGGTAGGGTGAGATACTCTTGGGCACTGTGAACCTTGATTAATTGCCTAAGGCCTTCTCAGGTGCACAGGCTACAATTTCAGGTAGGTTGATGGAGCTGTAGGATGATAGAACTCAGGGGGATGTTTAAAATCAGCCAGGCCAACCCCCTCATTGCACAGAAGAAATTAAGTGAGGCCTAGAGATCCTTTGCCTATTGTCAAACAGCTAGTTAATAGGTTCTGGGCTGGAGGTGACTGAATCTGGAAGGCAGGCTGCCTAGCTCACAGGATCAAACAGTAACATGGATTTATAGCTGAAAGGGGCCTTAGAGACAATCACCTCCAAGTCTCTCATTTTACAAATGGGTAAATAGGCCAGGAGCCAACATGTCATAGGAGAAAGTATACTGGATTTGGAGTCAGAGGGACAAGGTTCAAATCCCAGTTTTTCCATTCACTTGCTTGGCTTCTCCAGGCTTGAGAGACTACAACTTTCCTCATCTATAAAATGATAAGGGTTATGAGGAAGGAAAGTGCTTTGTAAATCTTAAATTAGAAATGTGAGCAGTAATTAATATTATTTGGCCACAGTCTGAGGCTAGTGCTTCTCAGTATGCCTTTACTGTAAGAAAAGGGATGCCTGGGCTTTGTTCTCTTCCCATGTGGCTAAATGATACTGTTATTAGTGCTTCGTCTGAAATAAGGGGCTCTCTCTTCAGTTTCCCCACCCACAGGGTAAGAATCATTAGCCTTTCCACACCTTCGATGAGGGATCCATCATTCTGCCAGCCAACACATTCTCTCTGATGCAATTATGTTCACCTCTGCCCCTCCGTTGTAGTCTAACAAAGAAGAGGGCAGAAGAGGGATCAGTGGGAGAGATCCTTAGAATGTGCTGTGAGTGACCGACCTCAGTCTCCTTGTTGCCACACACCCTGGATGTAGCACAGGGGTCTGCTGGAGCCAGCTTTACCTAGATTTGTGAGAGCCTATGTTAAATTTTCAGTGTGAGCATTTATACCTCAGAAATTAGCAATCTCTACGATTCTCCTGTTTTGCTGATTGTCACTAGGTTTAAGAGAATGGCCATGATGCAGATTGAATTTAAACTGTATGGGTAAAATATTTTTCCAGGAGAGCCCGGTTGTTAATATTTATCAACACATCCCTGACCTAACACATCCCTTCTCTACCAATTTTTCTCCTGCCCTTCCTTTTCCATAGCAGAGATTCAACTTAGGGTCTTTTTGCTTCTGTCTCTGCCAGAATACTAGAGTGAATCAGGAGTCAAGAGACCTAGACTCCAGTCCCGTTTCTTGTCCCTGATGCCTGCTGATAATGTCAGATGGGAGACTGTGTTCTTTCTGAAGCTCTATTTCTGTTTGTGAAATGGGAAAGGGTTGGAGGGGTGACCAGGAAGGAAAGAATATTGAAACATACTTCTGTCCTACTGCAATGTTAATAAAAGAGCTTCCCCACACATTAGTAGGCCTCAAATGGAACCCATTAAGGGAAACTTGCTTAGGGGAGGCTTGCTTGTGGGCTTTCACACCTTTTGCTAATTTCTAATTAGGTACTGAGTCAGGAGGCTTGTGATACTTTCTGGCTCTGAGAAGTATATATATATATGTGTGTGTGTGTGTGTGTGTGTGTGTGTGTATACACACACACACACACTGACTTGGTATTTTGCTTTGGGGGCTCGCTTATGAGAAGGATTTTGTGATTCCCTGGTCGAGATTCTGAGTGTACATATGTTCAGAGCTCCCTGGCTGCTCAGTTGTAAAGGCTCTCTTGATCCAGGGATGTGTGTAAAGTGTATAGCAATATTGCTTTCATTCAAGCAGTCAGAGCCCTGTCTGTTGGTCTTTATTTCTCTGCTTGTATTTTCTCTGTTTTTTTTTCTGAAGTTTGGGGTGCTGACTTTTCCCCTGAGCTAGTGAATCTAATTAAAAAAGCTTATTGACCCCTTAAACAACTACCTTTCCTAGTAAAGCAGATCTAAGAACCTATCCTAGCAGCCATCCTGGGCATGCCAGTGTGGTTGCTGCTACGCCTACTTACAGATGGTAGGAGAATACTAGGGCAGAATTGTGTATGCCTTGTTAACCCCAGTCATTATACCCAGTGTTTGGATTTAACTGGTTTTTTTTTTGACAAAAGAGTATCAGTCTGGTCTGTTGGGGCAGGGTAGGAATAGGGGAATCCTTTTTCCAGAGATTACTGTTGTCAAGACAAAAGACTTCAACAAAACTTACTTTAAAATAAGAAAGAAATGGCAATTTTGGGGGTGCTTGGCACTGGACATTGAGAGGCCTGGTTTTCAGTCCAATCACTGACATGGATTAATTTTGTTGCCTTGAGGAAGAAACTTGCTCTCCATAAACCTTAATTTCCTCATCTATAAACAGGGGAAGTTGGACCAAATTATCTCTAATTTCCTTACAGATCTGGAATGTTGAGTTCTTCTGAGAAGCCATGATGGAGCAAAGTGAGTGATTCCCCACTGCACAGCTTGGCAAACAGAAGAGGTTTGTCCAAAGGGCAAGGGAGGATAGGAGTCAGTTCTCCTGACCTCCAGCCCACTCTGCTGGGCTGATGGAAGCAGCAGCAGCAGCCATTCCTAGCTCCCAGTCCAGGCTCAACCTTTGCCTTTGGAAATGTGGCTAAGGGAGAAAGTTCAGGTCTTGGGGTGAGAGTGCTGGGACCATCAGATTAAGTCAAAGTAGGGAGAAAATAAAATAAGGCAATCTGAGGGAACTGGGTTTGAACCTTAACTTTATGTAACCTTGGACTAAGCAAGTAATTTATACTCTCCAGGTCTCATTTTTCTCCTTTGGAAAATGAGAGGTTGGGCTATATGAACTTTAACTTCCCCTCCAGCTCAAGATATGTGATATAGAAAGCACCAGTGAATAGGGTTTCTCTTAGAAAAGAGATTCTTAGCCCACGGTCCAGAACCTTATTACTAAGGGTTGCACTGTGGATAGAGCATGAGTCCTGGAGCCAGAAAGACTTGAGTTCGAATTCTCCTTCGGATACTTGGAATCCTGGAAAAATCACTTAGTCTTAATTTTTCCATCTGTAAAATGGGGATAATAGTAGTACCTAGTTCCCAGGGCTGTTGTGAGGATCCAATGAGATAATAATTGTAAAGTTCTTAGCATAGTGCCCGGCACATAGTAAGTACTATATAAATGTTAGCTATCGTTATCTATTAATGATTGTATTTCAGCATAACTGATTTTCTTTGTAATCGTATGCATTTTATTTTATGTATTTAAAAACATCATTCTGGGAGCGGCTAGGTGGCTCAGTGAATAGAGCATCAGCCCTGGAGTCAGGAGGACCTAAGTTCAAATCTGGCTTCAGACACTTAACACTTACTAGCCACGTGACCTTGGGCAAGTCACTTAACCCCAATTGCCCTGCCCTGCCCTCTCCAAAAAGAAAAAAACAAAACAAAACAAAACAAAAACATCATTCTGAAAAGGAGTTCATAAGCTGACCAAAATGGTTAAGAATCTGTGGACTGGTGAGTTGGTAGTAGGACTTTCTGCTAGGAGCTGCTCCCCCTTTTTCCTTTGGATGGAAAGGAATAGGGGCTATTGTGGTGTTAATGAGGTCACTGCCAAAGGAAATTCTGAGCTAACTAGATGCTCTATATGTAGGCTTTAACTCAGAAACTGCCAAAGAGAAGAGGGGCTCAGGTCTCTGAGAGGGAGTGCAGTACATAGAGCACCGAGCCTGGAATTAGAAAGACTGGAGTTCGAATCTAACCTCAAACACTCACTGTGTGACCCTAGGCAAGTCACTTAACTGTGGTCTGCCTCACTTCTCTCACTTGTTAAATAGGGATAATACTGCAACTTTCTCCCAGGGTAGTGATGGTGAAATGAGATAACATAGGTAAAGTGCATGGCACATAGTAAGTGATTTTTTTTTTTTTGCTTCCTTCCTTCTTGAGAGCTGGGGTTAGGGAGATCGATAGGGTAAAATGAAAGAGACTCAGATGGTTTCATTAAGCCTGGCGTTTCTCCTTCCTAGTCCCCAGTGCCCAGTGAGGGTCAGGGCTAGGAACAGTAAGCTATTGTGCTTGAGAGAAATGTTAAAAGTCAGAATCAGTGGGAAGGAACTTTGTTTTCTGTCTCTCACTTTACACCTCTCTTGTCTTCTTTGTTCCTCTGCTAAGTGACCTTCCTGTAGTCTCCTCTGGCCCTTCATCACCACCACCCCTGAGCCTTCTTGTTCATCATTAAAAGATCCAGCCCCCACCAGTCCCTGCCATTCTCCGGGTATTGATTCCTATCTGAGTTATTCTGGAAACAAGATGGGAACAGCTTTGGGTAATTGGGGCCTTTCTAGTTTTGATTTTATTTTTTAAGCAATTGGAGTTAAGTGACTTGCCCAGGGTCACATGGCAACTAAGTGTCCAAGACCAGATTGAAACTCAGGTCTTCCTGACTCCAGGGGAGTTGCTCTCTCCCCTGTGCCACCTCACTGCCCCCCCCAGTTTTAATTTTTAAATGGGCATTATAGTATAAATTCTGCTGATGGGTAAGAATTTTCACATGTCATAAAGAGCAAAAGTACAGTACAGAGAATAGGATTTGAAGTCAAAGGACCTGGGTTCAAATCCTGACTT
Source organism: Petaurus breviceps papuanus (assembly GCF_028583685.1). Classification (NCBI taxonomy): domain Eukaryota; kingdom Metazoa; phylum Chordata; class Mammalia; order Diprotodontia; family Petauridae; genus Petaurus; species Petaurus breviceps. Next base: position 17,689,428 of record NW_027185798.1, read on the forward strand.
GGCAATTTGCTACCTGTTTGACACTGAGCAACCTTCGACCTCGCTTCATCTTTGTTTCCTTGTCTGTAAAATGAGGGAGTTGGACAAGATGACTTCTGAAGCCCCTTCCATCTCTCATTTAGTTGTCTGTTTTTTCCCAGTTGTGTCTGACTTTTCGTGACCCCATTTGGTGTTTTCTTGGCAGAGATACTGGAGTGGTTTGTTATTTCCTTCTCCAGCTCATTTGACAGATGAGGAAACTGAGGCAAATAAGGCTCAGTGATTTGCCCAGGGTCACACGGATAGTAAGTATCTGGGGTTGGATTTCAACTCAGCCCAGTGCTCTATCCACCACACCATCTAGCTGCCCTTCCATTGGTAAATCTATGATTAAAAGAAAATGAAAACAAATTTAAAACAAGCATCCCCCCTCAAAAATCATAGTAAATGTTGGATATGTAACATTAAGCTTGTTATTTAATATTGATGGTATAGAACTAATAATAATAATAACTGAGATTTATTAAATGCTTTTCCTTTCTGTACATTATGTCATCTGAGCTTCCAGTGTTGCTGAGATGGGCATGGCAGGTGTTTTTTATGTGAGAAAGCTGAAGCTCAGAAAGTTGACCTAACAGTGATAATAGCCAGCATTTACAAGGGGCTTCAGGGTTTTCAAGGCATCTCACAGTGGGGATCATAGCAATCCTCATGACAACCCTGGGAGGGAAGGGCTCAGATGAGGAAACTGAGGCAAACAGGCAGATCGAGTTGCTTATGGAGTATGTGTCAGAATCAAGATATGAACCCAGGCCTTGCTGACTCCAGAATCAGTGCTGGAACTTCTACACAATATTATCTCTCTAAGTGGTTTCATCCTAACAATGTAGTGATAAAATCAACCTCTCTGTTACCTGACAGGCTTCTGCACTTCTACTGTAATAGATTTACCTGAATTTTATTGCAGGTTTTATTGTGTGTCTTCATTTAGAAATTACCTATTCATGTCCTTTACCACTTACCTATTGGAAAACGGCTTTTACTCTTATAAATTTGGGTTAAGTTCCTTGTAGATAACTCCAAGGCTATCAGCAGTCTCTTAACTGCCAAATCTAATTACTCCCCCTCCCACCCCTCAGTTCTCTTCTCTTTGGTTTCTCTGCAGTTTTTTTTTTCTTTTAAAAAAATTAAGCTAATTGGGGTTAAGTGACTTGCCCAAGGTAACAGCTTGTAAGTCTCTAAGACCAAATTTGGGCTCAGGTCCTCTTGACTCCAGGGCCAGTGCTCCATCCACCATTCCATGGAGCTGCCCCTTCTCTGCAGTTTTTTTAAACTGAGGACCCTCCCCCCCCACCCTGCCCCTGGCCTTTGTAGCTGGACCCTCTCTCTTTCCTTTGTTTCTGTGAACAGCGTTCTCTCTTGGTTTTGCTTCTTCCTGTCTGAATTCTCCTTTCCAATCTCCTTTGCTTGTTATTTAATATTGATAATATATAATATATATAATCCTTCCATCTCCTCACCCTGCGTCCTCAGTGCAGGCATTTGCCAAGGATCTGTCCTAGGCCATCTCTCTCGGTAATAGCATTGGTCCCCATAGGTTTAACCATCATCTGCATGCAGATGCCATTGATTTCTAATTTGGGCCCTAATCCCTTGCCTGACCTCTAGTGCCATATGACCAAATGTCCTCTGAACACCTTTGCTTGGATATCAGAGACTCATCTGAAGCTCCGTGTGTACAAAATGGAATTTGTGTTTTCCCCCAAACCCCTCCGGACTTCCCCATTTCTGTGGAAGGCGCCTCCATCCTTCTAAGCACCCAGGGTCACAGTAGCTCTTCTCTCTTCCTCAAACCCACCACGTCCCAGTGGTCGCCAAGCCCACAGCACCTGTTCCATCCATTCTCTTCTCTCCTCTCATACAGCCTCTGTCTTAGTTCAGGCTTTCATCACGTTTCACCAAACCTTCCAATCAACCTCCTCATCTCTGTTTCTATCCCTTGCCAATGCTTTTTCTGTGAATCGTTTTTCACTTTTATCCTATTCTTTGTGGCTCCATTTAGGGTTTCCTTGGCAAAGATGCTAGAGTGATTTGCCATTTCCTTCTCCAGCTCATTTTACATATGACTAAACTGAGGCAAACAGGGCTAAGTGACTTGTCCAGGGTCACATGGCTAATAAGTGTCTGAAGCCAGATTTGAACTTGGAAAAATGAGTCTTCTTGACTCCAGGCCTGGTGCTCTGTGCACTATGGTGCCACCTAACGTTTCCTACACACCTACTAAATGGATATGCCAAAAGCGCAGTCCTAACCATCCTCTTCTTGAACTGGAAAGCTTTAGCGGCTCCCTCTTTCTTCTAGAATAAAATACAGATTCTCCTGTTTGAATTGTGAAGTCCTTACCATCTTGCTCCAGCCCACTGATCCAAGCTTGTTGCATATTACTCTCCTTCACAAACTCCTCACACACAATATTCCATCTCCCATCTGTTTGTCTTTGCCCAGGCTGTACCTCATGCCTGGAATGCCCCTTTTTTCCTCACCTCTACCATAAGCAATCACTAAGTTCCTTGAAAGTTCAGCTCAACTTCCACCTCTCATATGAGTCCTAGCCTAACCTCCCTTGTTACTTTTGCCTTTTCCTCTGGAAAATACTTGGCATGTTTTATATTTTGGAATCACTTTTTCATTTTGTATTTACTTTTCTATGTATATATTATTACATACACACACACACCCCATCTCTTTTTGGTAAGTCAATAAACATCTTTTATGTTCCTACTGTGTGCTAGGCACTGGGGATATAAATAAAGGTCAAAAAAAGACCCCAAACAAAAACCTAAGAGTATCTGCTCTCAAGGAGAAACTTCTAAAGAACTACATACAAACAGACTCCCAAATGGGGTCACAAAAAGTGGGATACCAGATAAACTGGGGATGATCAGTTAGAGAGGAGAAGCTCGTATTAAGGAGGATTGGGAGAGGATTCCTGGGGAAGGTGGGATCTTATCTGGGGCTTGCAAGGAGACACAGAAAGCCAGAAAACAAAGGTGAGGAGAAAGAGTATTCCAGGCAGGCAGGAGCAGGCCTTGCAGCCTCAGAACCTAGCATTTCAGTTAATTCAATGGCATTTATTAAGCATTCGTTATACACCAGTTACTATGCTAGGTGCAGAGAGAAAAAGATAAAAGCAAACTTAAATTCTTTTGGGGTGTGGGGGGGGAGAAAGAATGAGGACACCACAAAATATATCTGTAATGAGTGTGGCCCATGTTGTAGGGATATAGTTTATTTCTTTATTTTTCTGCTTTAATAGCTCGATTTTAAAATTCAATTTTATTTTGTTTTCACTTCCAAATTCTCTCCATCCCTCTTTTCTCCCCTCCCTTCCTCCCTTTGACAGTGAGAAAACAAGAAAAGTAAAATGTAGGGATACAGCTAAAAGAGAGACGCTCTGGGAAGCACCACTCCATGTCTCCAAGAGAGACTGCAATGTCCACCTTTGGGTAGAGTAGTTCATTAGTCTTGCACCCTCCTGACTCCAAAAGGGATGTTGGGTTAGAATCATATGTATTACACACCAGCTACTGGAGGGCTAGGGATATGATGTTCCCTTAGCAGTTGGGGATGAAAGCCATTTTTTCTGCCACTCTCTCAGTTAACTTAGCTTTCTCCTACCAAAAGCTTGTGCTAGACAAAGTCAGTCACAGGTAGCAAGGAAACATTCATCAGAGTAAACAGAAAAACAGTGAAACAGATAAGGAAATCATTAGGAATGTGTGTCAATAATAAGAGACACAAAAGTCAACTGGTTCTTTGATTTGGGAGCAAGATAAAAATAGCAACTCAACACAGGAGGGAATGATTTTACTAATCTCACTGGAGAAATCTTCTCTTAACCATCTCTGGGAATCAAAGGACACACTGGGGCCATCTATCCCCACACACGCTTGCCTCCGGGGACTCCCTTGAGCCGTTCAAAAACTCAAGCTCCCTCTCCTGCCCCATTTCTCTCAAGCTCTGTTTTCTCTCTCTCCTCCAGACTCTTTCCTTCACAGTGTCAAGGGTACAAAGGTCTGCCTGCATATATTCAAGCTCATAGAATTACCCTTCAGCAGACCTACTTGGGGTAGGACTGAGGTCTAGAGAGGTGATTGTCACTTCCTCAAGGTCACACAGGTTGTGAGCTGAAGCAGAAAGGATTAAACTCAGGTCTTCTGACTCCAGAGATGGGGTTCTCTCCATTGTGTCGTGCTGCCTGCAAGGTTCCAGACAATGGCAGGGTAAAGCTGTTAGGCAGGAAAAGAGGGTGCAGACCCCTAAAATGCAGGTCCTTTCCCAAGGAGTCCATTTTCTGTGACACCAAGAAGATGAGCATCATTATTCCAACTCTCACTCTCATGGATTAGCCACCATTCTATCCAGCAAGGCTCTATCTCCACCATCAAGGTTCTAGGGGTACCCTTGGGAGGTCAAAGGGTATCTTTCTTATTCCATCCTGTCTCCTTCAACAGATTGGCCTCTTCTGGCATCCCCACTCTCTTATCTTCAATTTCTCCTTCCCCGCAGCCTACAGACATGCCCTAGTCTCACTTACCTGGAAAAAACCCTCCCTTGATTCTCTCATCTCCACTATCTTTCTATATATTCTCTGTCCTTCACAGCTAAACTTGTAGGAAAGGCTGTCTGCTATTTTCCAAATGCATCTTTTAAAAAAATGTAAATGTTTTATTGAAACTGAAACCCTGTATTGTTCTTTGCTGCTCTTTGGTCACGTCTGACTCTCCATGACCCCATTTGGGATTTTCTTGGCAAAGATACTGGAGCAGTTTGCCAATTCCTTCTCCAGCTCTTTTTACAGATGTGGAAACTGAGGCAAACATGGCTAAATGACTTGTCCAAGGTCACATAGCTAGTAAGTATCTGAGACCAGATTTGAAATCAGGAAGATGAGTCTTCCTGCCTCCAGGTCCTGGCACTCTATCTGTTTGTACCACCTAGCTGACCTGTATAGATAGCTGGGCCTGGAGTCAACTCATGTTCCTGAGTTTAGAATCCAGCCTCAGATACTTACTAGCTGTGTGACCCTGGGCAAGGCACTTAACTCTGTTTGCCTCAGTTTCCACATCTGTAAAATGAACTGGAGAGGGAATTGGCCAACCACTTCAGTATCTTTGCCAAGAAAACCCCAAAAAGGGATCACAAAGAGTCAGACATGGCTGAACAAGAACAAGCTTTTCTTTACAGAGGTATGAGACTATGGGTGTGGAATCCTTTATATCCTGCCAGACTTGGTATGTTAACTTTGTTGAACTGCATTTTTCCCTCTTCTTCTTTTCTTTGTTACAAGAGACAGCTTAGGTTTGGGTAGAAAAGCAGAAGTAAAGCAATAAAAAGAAAAGACATCCATAATTAAAAAGCAATCTTTCCAGATTAATTTATGTTCCTCAGACTAGATAATCTTAATTATATTACAGAATTCTATTTCGTTAATGGAATAGGAAAAGATGTCATTACATGCTAGAAAAAAGAACATAGGGTAGTCACATGGTGAGGTGAGGGGTGACATATAGGCAGCCTGTGTGTTCCATTGATACTCTTGTGACAGCCAAAGAAAACAAGAAAACCTTCCAGCACAACGAGGGCAATCCCTGTGGCCATTTCATAGGAGGACTAGACAATAGTCCCACATTGCAGGCAGGCATGGATAGGTCACAACCTGCCTCATTGGAGAGAACATACGAATCAGTGAGATCACAGAGATATTTGAGGGTTCTATTCATGTACCATAATTTATTTAGCAGTGTCCCTGTTGTTGGATAATTGGGTTTCATTCACTTTGTTGTTTTGTATGTGATTACATATAATATGGCTATGAAACTCTTGGAACAGATAGCTCATTTTGGGCTGTTTTTAAAAAAATACTTTTAGGACGTTTTGCCCACAATGAAATTATTGGGACAAATGGAATGATTGTTTTTGAAACTTCTTCTAGGTAGCATCAGATTGCTCTGTATAAATTTTTTTAGATCAAACCTTAGCATCCCCTGCCCTTGCCTTTACTGTCTCTCAGAGAAGAATTAGAGATGAGTCCCATTAAAGTGTAAGATTCAGAAGTGTTCCGGGTCACCAGCTTCCACTGGAAAGCAGCAGGGGACAGAGAATGAACCGGAAAATGCATTTCAGTTGTGTGCATACAATGCTCCAATCTGGAGCCACCAGCCCGTGAAGATCAAGGCAGAAATGCTCACCTCCTCGGGGCTGCCAGGACCCAGGTATCAGGATGATCCTCCACAGTGAAGACACCTGGCAGATCTCAGAAAGAACAATGGGCACAATCTTCTCTGTGGGACAGAATGAGATGAAGTCTGTAAAGCCCTTTGCAGACCTGAAAGCACTGTTGAGGTGGGAGCTCTATGGCTATTTCTATAAAATGACAAAGACCCCAGCAGAAGGCTGGGGGTGATACACACTCTGGAGGTAAAGTATTGCTAGGAGAGCTGAGGGGAGTGTGGAGAAGGGAAAGAGTCCTGGATTTGGAGCCAATCAATCTGCTATGTGCCTGGTACACAGTAGGTGCTCCATAAATGTTTGTTGAATTGAAGTGGCTAGTATATATGTCCCAGGCTTTCAGAATATAAAGACGAAAAGAAATGGTCCCTGCTCTCAAAGCATGTATGTTCTATTAGGAAGATAAAATGGACACTTGTAAATATAGTTAAGACCTGGGTTCTCATTTCTGCTCTGCTACTTATGACTCAGATCAATTTGAACTAATTATACCCCCTTTCTTGATTTTGAATTCTTCAACCGTAAAATGAAGGGATTCAGGTTAGATGATCTCTGAGATAACTCCTTGGTCCAAATCTTGGGGTCCTGTAGATCAAAGAGGAAGAACAACAGGAAGTCGGCCCAACTCATAGGCTAGAATCTCAAGGACCATCTTCCATCAATCAACAAATATCTTTGATTTGCCAGAAGAAGCTATCCTGCCTCCTTTTGCGACATACAATGACATCCTAATGCTAATTGCTAAGGACATAAAAAGAGAGAAAGACAGTTCCTTTCTTAATAGGGCTTGTAATATAATTGGATAGACAACACGCCAACAAATATATACAAAGAAGACTACATATGGGATAAATAGGAAATTATATAAAAATATATATAGACAGATAAAGGAGAGAGACAGAGATCTCTTCAGTCTCCTTCAAACTTGAAACTGCTTCAGACCTTATAGTTGCTCCAGGTTCTTCCGGCTTCTGGCTTTGAGACAGAAGATGGAAGAGGTCAAGCCCACTTCAGGAGACTGAAGGAAAGGATTCTGGAATGACATGAGAAAAGCAGGCACTCTCCATCATGTCCCCAGCCTTCTATGTGATAGACTCCAGAGAACTTTCCCATGGGTGAGACCTACGACTCTCTCCCTTAGTTGAGCCATGTTCCCTTGCACCAGTGGGAGAGCTCCTTCATTCTGTATTGTCTGGTACAGATTCATATACTCCCCTGTGTACATTTTTCTCCGAGTTTTGTTTTGCTATTGAACTAGATACATGGACTTCTTGGCTAAGTGCTCTGTGTCCATTGTGCAACTGGTATTTGGTGGGAAAGAGTATAAATCGACCTTGGGTATGAATCTTGGGGTCTCGTTTCCTCTCAACAGTGAAACATGGATCAGAAGTTAACTTGAACTTGACCACATCGCCTAGAGTAGACTAACAATATTTAAGAGAGCAGATGGATGTCATTCTAACTTGGTGCCCCCTCTCTTTGAAGAGAGCAGAATGGCCTCAGGTCCCAGCTTCCTGCTTCTCCTCCAGGTTGTAATTAAAGTTTCCCTTAGAGAAGGACAGGGAGAGAAGCCAGAAGAAGCTATTCTGCCTCCTTTTGAGCCATACAATGACATCCTAATGCTCCATATGAGGGCCATGGCCCTCATTGCACTTGGCGATGCCTCACTACACGTGAAGCCTCATCACAACAGGATAAATAGGAAATAATTAAAAGAGGGAAGGCACTGGAATTGAGGCTTTGGGGAAGGCTTCCTGCAGAAGATGAGATTTTGGATGGGACTCAAAGGAAGCCAGGCAGTTCAGTAATCAGAACTGAGGAAGGACAACTTTCCAGGCATGATGGACAGCCAGAGAAACTGCCTGGAGCTGAGAGGTGGAGGGTCTTGTTCATGGAACAGCCAGGAGGTCAGTGTTACTGGATGGAAGAATAGGTGTCAGGGAATAAGCTATAAGAATACTGGGAAGGTAGGAGAGGGCTGTTATAAAGGGCGTTGAATGCCAAACAGAGCATTTTATATTTGATACTAGAGGTAAAATAGGGAGCCAGTGGAGTTTATTGATTTGAGTTGGGGGTGACATGGTCAGACCTGTGCTTTAGGAAAATCACTTTAGTGGCTAAAAGGGTAATGAAATGGATGGTCATTAAATTCATGGGAAATGATAAGATTACCAAGAGAAATCATTTAGGGGGAGAAGAGGGCCCAGGAAAAGAACATTGAGGGACATCTCTAGTTAGAGGGTGTGATCTGGAGGAAGATCCAGCAAAGCAGGCAGAAGGATAAGTCAGATACAATGTAAGTAAAAACAGTACTAAAGGCAATGACCAATTTTGGTTCTAGACAACTGGTAATGAAGTATACATCTTATCTCTCAGCAAAGAATTGATGGATTATGGGGTGAAGAATGTTGTGTAAGGTATCAGATGAAGTTGCTATGATGATTTGTTTTGGTCAAGTACTTTTCTTACAAGAAAGAGTTCTAGGTTAGAGGGAGATTTTGGAAAGTCAAAGAAAGAAATATACATACACAACTTTTTCAAACATGTAATTCATCCCCAAGATGTTTATTTCTTTTATCAATCTGAAAAGAGCAGAAAAGCATTTTTTCATGAATAATTATTTACAAACACTTTTTATACTGTTTTGCTTAATGGTCTAGAGTAAGACTCCAGGTTTAGAGGTTTAGAGTAAGAGGGTTGGTTTTGTTTTCTCTGTTTTACCATTGATTTTTTTTCTGGTAGTTCATGATTCCATGTTTATTGTTCTTACTCAAAATTTTGCTCATTCTGTGTTTTTGGTGCTTATTCATTTATTGGAATGAATATAATTCTTATAAAGTTAAAACAAAATTGATCAATAAAAAGTTAATTGTGCGTGAAATTTTAAGTTGATATTATAGTTTGTTTTTAAGAAAAACATACATACCAGTTGTAACAAGGAAATAACAAAAAACATCTTCCTTGTTTCCATATCTTCTTCTGAATTACTTTTAAATACAGCTTTTTACTAGATGAAGGTCAGATTAAAAAGGCAATAGAGATGTTAGCTAAAGGAATTGTTGGGGGTGGGGAGGGAGGCTCTTCACAAAGGACTCCAACTCCTCACACTCATCAGATTGACAGAAGTGACAAAAGAGGAAAATGCAAATTCTGGAGGGGTTTCAAGAAAACCGGCACCCTAATGCATTGTTGGTGGAGCTGTGAACTGGTCACAAATGTACTTAGCATTATACACTTAGAGTGTACATGTAAACTTATGACATGTAACTTACATGTCATGAGTTAAAAGGCATATATGTAGGAAACATATGTGTTCAGGGTGCTCATGCAGAGGAGCACCTAGGGAAGACATGGCCACAGCATCATGAGGAACCACGGTGTCTTATGCCTTTATTGTTGCAGGGAGTTAGGGCCCCTGATACCTTTGTGCTGTTCCCTCTAATCTGGTTTCTAGTCTCTGCTAAATGCTATTCTTCTGGTTGCTACTGGATGTTTCCCTCCTGGACAATGCTTGACTATAGTCTCTACAGCCTCTAGGTTCTAGCTCAGCAAAATTTCTTGGCTAGGTTATTGATAATGCAGATTTAGAAAGAGCAGAAACCCTTGTCTGGGATTTTTGCTCCAACCAGGATGCTGAGAAGGTACCATGTGCATTGTCATAGGATGTGTTGGGAAATTTTCTTTCTCTAGACAATCCAGCATCTCAAATTTTCAAACTTTTATATTACCCATGAGTTAACCTCTAATTCTGGTAAGGCCCTAGATAGCCTCCCCCCTTTTCTGTGAGAAGAGCGGGTTCAGTATTATCTAGAGAATTCAGAATACCCAACTCCATCCCTCACCCCCTTTATACAGAAGGTTAGAGTTTGGGAAGCATTGTTTTTTAATTTAATTTAATTTCCACTGATAACATCTATGGGTTTCTGAGGTTAAACTATTTGACAATGCCAAAGACTTTGGGGATAAGAAACTTCCTTTCTGGGTCTTTAGTACCCATGGCTATGAAGAATAATATTAGTGCTTCTTATCTCATGGGCTTACAAGGAAAAGTCCTTTAGCTGTCTATTATTACTCATTTTTAAAAATCTGTTCCCAGAAGTCTTCCCTTCTACTGGGCATGATATCTTGACTCCTTCCAGCCAATCCCACTCTCCTCCCCTCTATCCTAGTGAACTGCTATCTGATTGATGGATTTTCCCTCCAATGGTATGAGCCGAAATCCATCCAAGTATGCCAATCCTGGGGAACTCTTGCTTGTCCAAATCCTTCTTTAAATCTGCCACAGACAATCCACCAAAGGCACTGGGGACTCTTCCCCTATTTTCCATCACATTTTATGGTTACATGGGAGCGTGGGTATAACTCTTCAGTTTTTCTTGTGGTAGGTACATGATTGGATTAACTTTTTTGAGATCTTTTTTTATTGTAAAGTTAACGATCATTAACAAATGCAAACAGTTCAATAAAATAAAACAATAGAGAGGAAACAAGAAAACTATGGGGTTATGTTATATAATTTTAAAAAGAACCATATGTTAAATGTAATAAAAAGGTAACAAATTGCTCTATTTTTGTTCCTTCAGCACATTTTTCATACATATTTTAAAAAAACATTTTAATGATGCTTTTTTTTCCTGTCACTATCTACTAATCCCTGCACCCCACCTTGACAAGGAGAAGCCCCTCCCTTGAAACAAAATATGGAGTCAAGTGAGGTGAGTCTGGTGGTCACATTGGAGAATTCATGTCTTATTCTGTACTTCTCATCGGGGGAGGGCTTCTGAACCTAGGGTCCATGAACTTTTTTTAAAAAATTAATTAATTTATTTTTAGTTTACAATATTCACTTCCATAAGATTTTGAGTTCCAAATTCTCCCCCCTCCCTCCCTTCCCCACCCCAAGATGGCATGCCATCTGATATAGGCTCTACATATACATTGATATTAAACATTTTCACATTAGTCATGTTGTAAAGTAGAATTAGAATCAATGAGTGGAACCACAAGAAAGAAGACACAAAAAGAAAGCAAATATGAACTTTTTCATAAACATTTTTATAACTGTTATTTTTACATAATTGGTTACATTTGCGATCCTGAATATTTTATGTTATTCATTTAAAACATTATTCTAAGAAGGGATCCATTGATCCCACTAGACTGCCAAGACACAAAAAAAGGTTGGAAAAGAACCCCAACTATGCTCCAGAACCTCTTTGCAAAGAGGTGGAAGGGGTGTTTCATCATTTTTCTGATGTCATAATTGGTCCCCAGATTTTTTTCCTATCATATATTTGTCTAATAACATCCTTATTCCCATAAAAGCCCTGTCCTACCATTGATTTCCTATTGCAGAGAGTGCACCCACACCTTCAGTGAACTATCCCCTCAACTTTCTAATCTATTGAAAAGCAAACTCAAGTTCTAATCTGTAGTCTTTGAGTTTCCCCGAACAGGCTGAGGGAGTTTCTATTTTTATTCCATGTAACTCTTCCTCTCACCTGCAGTCCAGATGTTATTTGTCCTCTGTTCTTGGAGAGGACCAATGACATCAGGAGAGTTGATGTTTTGACTTGCTCCTGAATTGGATTTGAGTGAGGCAGAGCTTCATGGTATGAGTGAGTGTGGAAAAAGCCTTAAACTGGAGGCCAGGAGACCTGGACTCTAGTCCTGGCTCTGTGACTAACTCGTTGTAAAATTCCAGGGTTCTCTTCAATGCAGAGATCTGCAGCACAAGAAAAATGATATTTGAATGGAAATGATTCAGTGATTCCACAGCTTGGACTTTTGCCTTGAGCTGCAGATTGGCTCCTTAAAACAAGGGACATAAAGAGATCATTTAATCTAAGAGTTCCTTAACCTTTTGTGTGCCATAGCCACTTTGAGCATCAGGCTGGTAAAGTCTATGGACACCTTCTCATAATCATGTTTTCAAATGCATAAAATAAAATCAGTAAGATTACAAGGAAACCAGTTATAGTGAAATAATCATCAAAACATTTTAGAAACAACTTCAAGGACCCCAGATCAAGGTAGTCCAACCCTCTTATTTATTTTTTTAAAACATCTATCTTGTATTGTTATATCACCTTTACTTCTGAGTATATCCCTACCCTTTCCCTATGCAGAGAGGTACTGTAACAAAAAAGAATAAAAAGGGAGAAGAGGGTGGGATGAAGTTCAACAAAAACAATCAGTCCATCAACCATGTCTAATGGTATACAGAATGTTCCATCCCCATAGTCTGCAACCTCTGAAAAAGGGAAGAGGGTACATTTTCTAAACCTTCTCCAGAGCCAAATTTGGTTATTATAATTAGACAGCATTTGGGGGATTATTCTTTCCATTTCTATTGTTGCCTGCAGTCATTGTACATATTGTTTTCCTGGATTAGCTCCCTCTGCATTAGGTGAATGAATGAAACAGAAAACATTCAGACAGCACTGTCCATGTGCCAAAAGCTGGGGGCACAAATGCAGTCCAGAAGCAAGACAATTCATGGCCTCAAGGAGCTTACATTTCTTTAGGTAGATACTAGGCATGGAGGAATGTTGGTCATCGAGGTGTGTTTTGGTTTGGAAAAGCACAGGGAAAGTAAGGGGGATGGTCAATTCAAATAAGTCTTCCCATGCATCACTGAATTCTTCACATTTATACTTTTTTATGGTGCAGTAAAATTCCATTACGTTCCTGTAACACAATTTGAACAGCCAGAGCCCAATGGCTAGGCACCTACTTTGCTTCTAGTTCTTTATTAACCCAAAATGTTCAGTGATGAATATTTTTGGTGTCTTCAATCCCCCTATGGGGATATGCGAACCTCCTCATGTCAGTGAGGAGGAAACTGAGGCACGGACAAGGGAAAGAATTTGTTCAAGGTCCCATAGGCTGTTGGTGAGTGAGATAAGAGTGAATCAAAGAGCTCAGAAGCCTCTTAGAAGTAATATCGACCAACTGCCTCATTTTATAGAGAGGAAGTTGTGTCACTTACCCCAGATCATGCCAAGGCTACATTGGATTTCAGGTTTTCTAATTCTAAACTCCTTATTCTGGGAATTCTTTCTCCACACCTTTTTGGTCTAGGTCTTTGTTGATGGGCACTTAAAAACAGCTTCATTGACATCTTTTGTTCTTACCACATCACCTACATTTACCAGTGTACCCCTCCTCCCTTCCCTTCCCTAAATTCCCAGTGTATCCCCTCCCAGATTCCTGCTTCCTCTCCCAAAGAGCCATCCCTTATAACAAAGAATAAAAAAGAGAAAGGGGAAACTAGTTGGGGAAAGCTACCTAACATGTGGAAAGGTCTGACTTTATATACCACGTTCCTCCACACCAACACTCCTCCCACTTAGGAAAAGAAGGTAGAGAGGTGCCTTCTCATCTATTTGGGGACGAGCTTAGTGATTATAATTTGCTGGCCACTTATAATTAAGCTCAGAGAGGTGGGGTACTGGTAAAGGAGGAGTTTTCCTTCAGAACTGTTAGACATTATTCTCACTAGCCAAGGAGAAACCCATCCCTAATGCTCCCTTCTCCATAGGGCAATCAATGTGAGTCTGTTCAGGATCCTGATGGATTTGGAGTTAAACGTGTTACAATGGCCACTGTTGAACCCTGTTCTTCTTGTTGAATCCCTCCCCGCACCCCCCCCCACCCCCCACTGGGATGTAAGCTTCTTGAAAATAGAAACTGTTTCTTTGTACTTGTATACAAAGCATCTAGCACAGTACTGGACACACACAGTAGGTCCTTCATAAATAGTTAAATGATTGCCCTCTTTTCTTCCTTATCCCCCAATTTATTTGGTTTCAAAGATAGCTTAACTGAGACTGACCAGAATTCAAAACTGAGGGTCCCAGAATCCCAGAACTGGAAGGTAGTTCACAGACCATCTAATTTTTTGTTGTGTGTGTGCCTTTTTGGAGGGCAGTTGGGGTTAAGTAACTTGCCCAAGGTTACACGGCTAGTTTTTTTGTGTGGGTGTTAAGTATCTGAGGCCTGAACCAAACTCAGGTCCTCCTGACTCTGGGGCAGGCACTTTACTCACTTTGCCACCTAGCCTCCCCTCAGACCATCTAATTTTACTCTTATTTTAAATAAGAATACCCTCTACAACCAATGGGTAGGAGAGCAAATGTTTAACAACCACCTTGGGGGTGGGAGAATGTATATAGGACACAGTTAAGTTTAATTGGCATCTTAACATGTTCTCCACTTTCTTAAGTATAGACAATCAACAAAATAATAAATCAAGTTCAAATTTTAGCCTTTACCAATTTTCCAAGGTATTAAGAGCTCACTTCAAAAATTTAATAATCAACATTAGATAAGCTGGTCCAAACTGACTTCAGCAAACCCCTGACAGTGGTTGGACCTACATGTCACCATACAGGGTAGGGTTTACTTGAAGATATCTAATATCCTGAAGATATCTAATGATGCTATCTAATATATTGAGGATATGTAATCAAAAGATAATTGGAATAACAAACAAATTTGGCCTTGGAGGAAAAAATGAAGCAGGACAGAGACTAACAGAGTTTTGTCAAAATAACTCACTGGTAAAAGCAAACACTTTTTCAACAAACCATAAGATGACTCTACACATGGACATCACCAAATGGCCAATAGAGAAAGCAAATTGATTGCGGACTTTGTAGCCAAAGGTTGAGAAACTCTATACAGTCAGTTAAAACAAGACCTGGAGCTGACTGTGGCCCAGATCATGAGCTTCTAATTGCAAAATTCAGACTTAGCTTAGGGAATACCATCAGACCATATAGGTATGACCTAAATAACCTCCCTTATGAACGTGAAGCAGAAGTGAAGAATAGATTTAAGGGAGTAGATCTGGTAGACAAAGGGCCCGAAGACTGTGGACATAGGGTCATGATACTGTACTAAAGGCAGCAACAAAGAACATCCCAAAGAAAAAGAAGAGCGAGAAAGCCAAATGGAGGTCCAATGAGGTTTTACAGATAGCTGAGAAAAGAAGGAAAGAGAAAGGAGAAAGGAAAAGACATACCCAACTGAATGCAGAATTCCTGAGGAGAGCAAGGAGAGATAAGGTGGTTGTTTTTTTTTTTTAATGAGCAATACAAAGAAGTAGAAGAAAACAACAGAATGGGAGAGACAAGAGATCTTTTCAAGAAAATTAGAGATACCAAGGGAATGTTTCAAGCAAAAATGCATATGATAAAACACAAAAATGGTTGGGACTTAAGAGAAGCAGAATTGAGAAGAGGTGGCAATAATACACAAGAAAGAGCTTAACATCATTGATACCATGATGGTGTGGTTACTGATTTAGAGCCAGATATCTTAGAGAATGAAGTCAAGTGGGCCTTAGGAAACATTGCTAACAATGAGATTGATGGAGATGATGGAATTCCAGCTGAGCTGTTTAAAATCCTAAAAGATGATGGTGCTAAAGTGCTGTGCCTGATATGCCAGCAAATCAACAGTGGCCACTGGATTGGCAAAGATCAGTTTATGTGCCAATCCTAAAGAAGGGCAATGCCAAAGAATGTTCAAATTGCACTCATTTCACATAGCGGCAAGGCTATGCACAAAATTCTGCAAGCTAGGCTTCAGCAATATGTGAACCAAGAATTACCAGAAGAACAAGCTTGTTTTTGAAGAAGCAGAGGAACCAGAGACCAAATTGCCAACATTTGCCAGATTGTGGAAAAAGCAAAGGAGCTGCAGAAAAAACATCTACTTCTGCTTCATTGACCACATTAAAGCCTTTGACTGTGTGGATCATAACAAAATATGGCAAGTCCTCAAAGAGATGGAGGTGCTAGATCATTTTACTTGTCTCCTGAGGAACCCATATGTGGGTCAAGAAGCAACAGTTAGAACCAAACATGAATTAAGATTGGAAAAGGAAGACAACAAGGCTGTGTGTTATCACCTTATTTATTTAATTTAAATGCAAGCACATCATGCAAAATGCCAGCCTGAATTAAGACCGACAGAAGAAACATCAACAATCTCAGATATGTAGACAATACCATTCTAAAGGGAGAAAGTGAAGCAGAATTAAGAAGTCTTTTATTGAAGGTAAAAGAGGAGAATGTAAAAGCTGGTTTGAAACTTAACATCAAAAAAATGAAGATCTTGGTAACTGGTCCCATCACTTCCTGGCAAATAGAGGGAGAAGAAATGGAAGCAGCATCAGATTTTATATTCTTGGACTCAAAGATCACTGCAGATAGCAAGTGTAGCCATGAAATTAAAAGATGCTTGCTCCTTGGTAGGAGAGCTATGGCAAATCTGTACAGCATACTAAAAAGTAGAGAAATCATCTTGCTGACAAAGGTCTGTAGGGCCAAAGCTACAGTTTTCCAGTAGCAATGTATACCTGTGAGAGTTGTACTATAAGAAAGTTGAGCACTACAGAATTGATGCTTTTGAATTGTGGTGCTAGAGAAGACTTTTGAGTGAGAGTCCCTTGGACAGCAAGGAGATCAAAACAGTTAAACCTTAAAGAAATTAATTCAGGCTAGTCACTGGAAAGTCAAATACTGAAGCTTGAAGCTTAAATACTTTGGCTGCCTAATGAGAAGACAGGACTCATTGGAAAAGACCTTGATGTTGGGAAAGATCAAAGGCAAAAGGAAAAGGGCATGGCAAAGGATGAGATGGATAGAGAGCATCATGGAAACAATGAACATGAGCTCAGTCTCTGGATGATAATGGAGGATAGGAAGTCCTGGCATACTGTGGTCCATGAGGTCATAAAGAGTCAGAAGTGACTGAACAAGAACAATGATGAATCTTGGGGCATCTTGTGGCAGCCATTCCATTTACAGGGCGCTCTGTCAGGAAGGTTTTCTTACACACAGTCAGAAAGAAGCCTGCCATTGGCTTCAACCCATTGCTCCTGGTTCCACCCTCTGGGACATTACCCAGTTCCTTGTGGGAAAACTTTTGGATTTGTAGTCAGAGGTTCTGAAATCAAAATCCCACCTGTCACTTACTAGGTGAGTGGGTTTGGACAAGTCATTTAACCTCATAGGTCTCAGTTTTTTCCTCTGTAAAATGAGTGAGTTAGCTCCTTCCAGCTCTAAATCTATGGTTCTGAGTGTAGGGGGTAAAAAAAAGAAGGCTTCTACCCAAGGTCAGAAGACCTAAGTTCTTGTCTCAAATCTGCTTCTTAATATGTGATCTCAAACTCTCTGGACTTCAAACTCCTCAAGATACAGTGTGGTTAATAACACTTGCCTTACCTATATTTCTGTTGGGATTAAAAGAAGCAGCATGGACAGGTGGACAGAACCACTACCCTCCCCCACTGCAGGCAGGAGTCCTTTTTTTCCTGGAGCCCAAGCCGGTGACCCGAGCCTGAGGGGTTCACACGACCCACCCCTTAGAGCCAACCCCTCCTTCTTGCATCCCTGGAGTGGGGATCGCTGCGGCCACAGCCCAACACACCTAAAGGGCAGTAGCACAAGGGGCTTGGCACTAGACAAAGAAAGGTAAGATATGAGGATAAGCCTAGATCTGGGACCAAGGACCTTGGCTGCTATCGACCCCAACATAGGGGGCCTATTGGAGAGAAGGCTGGCTGTATCTCAAGCCTGAAAGCCCTGTGAAAGACAGCCGCTGGATAGCCAGGGACAAGGCAATGGACTCGTCTGAGCCTGTGGAGCAGAGAACCAGCAGCAACCACCTCACAGGTTTGTTGTAAACAAGAAAATGTAGAGAGATATCATTATATATTATTATTCTTAATGGGAAATCAGGCCCAGAGAAGGAATGTGACGTTCCCAAGGTCACAGGACAGAGCTGGGATTTGAAACAAGAGGCTTCTGAGGTTCCTTCTAACTCTGGATCTGGGATTGGAGGATCGATCAGCACCTTACTGCCAGATCCAGTGAGCTTTCCCTCAAGATCCTCCTCCTGTCCATCGCTATCCCACTAGAGGAAAAGGTCTGGGGTGGAGACTGTGCACACCCTGCTGTAACAA
>NW_027185798.1:17707684-17782901 GCF_028583685.1 Petaurus breviceps papuanus
TTCCTCTGCCTGCCCCCAGTTCCCAACTCCTCCTTCTCCCCTAGTCCCTCGCTCCTCCCTACGTCCCTGCTCCCTCCCGGGTCCTTACTAGGAGCTCAGTCCTGGCCAGCTGAGACAGCCGCAGCTCTTGCATCACCCGGCCCGCCCCTCTGCAGCCCTCCGCCAGTCCCCGCCCAGCCTTCCCTGCGGGTGATCATCCTCTGCGGAATGTGGGCAGTCCGAGGGTTTCTACGCCGCGGTCTGGGGGTGGAGGGCGGGTTTACCTCGTGCTCACTCTTTCGCAGTCTCTCATCCCCAGTCTCCTCCAGTGGGCTTGGGCTCCCGGAAAAAGAGGGCTCATGCCCGCAATGGGGGAGGGTGGTGGCTCTGTCCAGCGCCCACGTGGCTTCACGCGAAGCCCACATCCCTACCCATGCCGAGAACAGAGTCCAGCCCGGAGCCCCGAGCCTGCCCTCCGCCTCATGCCCCCCGATGTTGGGCTCCCATCCCCGCTTCCCCGCTGTGTCAGCCTCCGCTGGCCTCTTCTTTCCAGCCTCCAGTCGGGCTGGACCGGATGCTCTCCTGGGTTTTGGTGGGTCGTCTCCGAGACTGATCTGTGTGTCCTGGGCAGCTGGAGTTTCTCGGTGGGTCTGCTGGGAGGGGGAGTCCGTAAGCTGCGGGTGGCCCAAGCCTGATGGGTCAGCATGTGGTCCACACGACCCACCCCTTAGAACCAACCGCTCCTTCTTGCATCCCTGGGGTGGGGATCGCTGCCGCGGCTGCGGCAGGACACACCTAGAAGACAGGACCCTGGCAAGCAAGGACACGGGCCCTAGACTGGACCTGGCAGGCGGGGGCACGGGCCTGGGGAGGACCCTGAGGGCAGGGGCTAGGAGGAAGGGAGCAGGGGGAAGCTGCAGGGGACAAGCCTCTCTTCCTAGCCAAAAACGCCACAATTCCGGACATTTTTTCAATACTCTGCAGTTTTCCCATCGCTGCTGCTGACGCAGTGCCTCGCACATAATGGGGATCAGAGGCCTTAGAGCTAGAAGCGAAGGCAGCTGGGTCCAACCCAGGAGTTTTACGGAAGATGCCCAGGCTCACGGAGCTTAAGTGGAGATCAGAACTAGATATCTTGGCAGGATGACTGGCACCACAATTCCCCAGAGGGTCCAGCTTGTGGCCGTCCTTCAGGGGTGAGGAGAAGAGGCAGGTGGATCTAGGGGAAACAACCTGACTATGGCTAAGGGTGGGGAAGAAGGAACACCCTGGCCCTTTACTCTCCCCTCCTATCCCGGCCACCAGTGATCTGACCTTCCCTGCGATCCCAGCTGTAGCTGTTGGTCAGTCATTTCAGTCTTCTTGTGATCCCATTTGGGTTTTTTTTGGCAAAGATATCAGAGTGATTGACCATTTCCTTCTCCAGCCCATTTTGCAGTGGAGGAAACTGAGGCAAACAGGGTTAAGTGACTTATCCAGGGTCACAAAACTAGTAAGTATCTGTGGGGAATGTCTTTCTTACTCCAGGCCCTGCACTTCATTCACTGTGCCACCTGCCTCAACAACCCCAAGATTTCCTGCTAAAAGAGAGCATTAAAAGCCGTCTAGACCATTTTATAGATGGTTTAGCCATCTAGACCATTCATTTTATAGATGAAGACATTGAGACTCAGAGAGGTTAAGGTACTTGCTCAAGGTCATGCAAGTAATAGGGGTCAGAGGCAGAATCTGACCCCAGATCTCCACAGCCCCAAGTCTCCACCCTGCCTTCCTTTCCCTAATCTCTAGTCTGCCCCTCCAAAACAAAGTTCCTGTTTCCTTCCTGTAGTTTTACTTTGATTTCAGTGATTTACCCAAGGTCACACAACAAAGTGAAGTGATGAGAATTCTAACACATGCCATCTGACACGTGTTTTTTTCCGGAACACTAGCAGTCTACTTAAAAAAAAAATTTGATATCTTTTATTTTTATATCACTCTGGTTTCCTAATATGGAATCCCTTCCTGCTCCCCCACCCAGAGAACCATCTCTTAAAACAAAGAACAACCATGACAAACCCCCCCCCCCCAACAGTTCACTTGGCCTGCTAATTTATTGAAATGTTTGGAGTTAAATAAAGACCTTTAAATCCCTTTCTCTAAACATCCATCCATATCTATGCCTATTATGGAAAGAGCATTTAATGCTCTTTTATTGAGGCAGGCAAGGCAAAGACAAATCAGCATTTTCTAGATTAGGAAATTGGAACCCAGAGTGGTTAGGTGACATCAGTTAGTCTATATCAGCATCCAACCTGGAATCCAAGTCATCTGACTCTGAATAGTACAAGCAGAACCTCTCCTTTGCTGTCTCCGAATGAAGGGCTCTGGGGCCCAGTCTCTCCTGAGCATAAAGGAAGGAAAACATGTCAGTAGATTTGTTGGGGGAGGTGGCAAGGAGATTCCAATTCTAACAACAATGGGGAGGAAGGGAGAGATAAGGTATTAAAAATAAAAATGTCTGGTACCAGAAAAAGGTGATATCTCCTAAAGCCTTTGGAGACTGAAGATCAGAGGGGACCTTTTTGGTTCTTGGAGCCCCTGCTCTAAACAGAACCTCAGGCTGGCTGCATTGGCTAGTCCAGAGAGGCATTTCTTATTTTTTCCATGTGACCTAAGCTCTCAGGAAGCATTGGATCTCCCTCCCTGCCCCCCCCCCCCCACTTCCATACTCATCTCAGCAGGACAGCTGGAGTGGAATCAGAAGTTCAGGGGGAGAGAAGGGGCCTTGAAGAGACAACCTGACCACCAGTGCAGGATTGGACTAAGCAGGGGAGAAGGGGCAGCCTGTCTCTGCCACCCCAAACTCCTTCACCTCTCAAGGCCCCTGCCTCAGAACTTGTGAGGATCTGGGCCCCAAATTTGTCAGGATGAACTGAGTCCAGGCACGCTGTCCCAGACTTTTCATGGGTGAATGTTCATTTCCCATATCTAACAGATACTTCAAACAATGTATACTCCTGGCTTCCTTTACAACAGCTCTAACGCCACCTGACTCAGGTGGCCTTTCCTGGTACCCAGGGCCGCTAGTGTCTTTCCTTCCAAGGCTACTTTCCATTTACTTTGTTTTGGGTTTTCTATTTACTGCTTTATGTATATGTTGCTTATATTTATATTGTCAGTGCTTGGCACACAGCCTGGAACATTTAGTAAGTGTTTAATAAATGCTTATTGGCTTAAGGACATATAAGGCAGGATATATTTGTTGTTCAGTCATGTCCAACTCTTTGCAACCCCATTGGGATTTTCTTTGGCAAAGATACTAGACTGGTTTGCTATTTCCTTCTCCAGCTCATTTGACAGATGAGGAAACTGAAGCAAACAGAGATCGGTGATTTGTTCAGTGTCACACAGCTAGGAGATGTCTGATGGCAAATTTGAACTCAGATCTTCCTGACTCCAGGCTCAGCACTCAAACCCCTTGTACCATCTAGCTGTCCCTTTGACTTTAGAGATGGTTAAAATTCTCCTTCCTGTCTTACCTGAAGTTTCGTATGGTCTTTTCACAGGTCTAATGGGGGAGAAGGTGACCAGTAGTAATCAATACATGGGGTGGGGGGGAGCAGATGTCACTTAAAACTCACTTTGCCCTATTGTCGAGTGAAGAATCAGGAGGACAACCTGTACCACGAAGAACAACACTGTGAAAACAAATAATTTTGAAAGATTTAGTAACTCTGACTAATACAGTGATCAACCATAAGTGCAGAGGATGAATGATTTTGAATGCTGCCCATCTCCTGACAGGGATGATGGACTAGGTCTGCAGAGTGAGACATGCATTTTTGGACATGGTCAATGTGGGAACATATTTTGCTTGGCTATGAATATTTGTTGCAGAGGTTTTGTTTTTCTTTTTTTTCCCAGTTTTGGGAGAGGAGAGAGGCCAACTGCTTGTTAATTTGAAAAAGAATTAACAAAAGGAAGAGACAGAATTTTGCTATTGCTTGAAGGATGAGAGGGTCAAGAGAAGATTTTTTTTTGAAGGATGGCGAGATCTGGATAAGTTTGTTTGCAGTTGGGAAGGAAAAAATGGTCTAAGAAAGGCTGAAAATGAGAGAAAATGATGGTTGAGGGACAGATTACTAGAGAAAATAGGAGAGGTGAGATCAATGGCATGAGGAGAGGAGTTGGCCTTGGCAAGACCACTTCTTCCTCCAAGCCTGAAGCAGAGGAGGGGAGAATAGCGAATGATGTTGGCAAGATTTAAGATGCAGATTTGGGGGGGAAAGGAGCTCATACTGAATGGCCCCAACTTTCTTCTGAAGCAAAGTCTCCTGCTAAAAGGGGGAGCAGAGGAGGTAGTGGGGAGGGGGTTTGAGGAGAGGAGAGAAGGGTCAAAACAAATGCTTGTGGGGAACATGGTATGGAGCCTATATGGAAAGAATATAGAATTGTCAGACCCTAGTGAGGACCCAAATAATTTGAGGTAATTTTTTTCTTTTAGTAAATCATTGTATGTACAGTTTCCTCACATGAGTGTTAGTGAGTGTTCAGCAGCAGGTGTTTGGAAGCAGAGAAGGCAGATGGTGGGGGCAACCCAAGCCTGGGGGCTGGGAAGTGATAAACCATGTTTAGGACAAGCGGGGAAAGTAATTTGAAGATAGAATACAGTGTGAAGTTGGTCTCATTGTAAAGGATGAAAAATGAAGCCAGAACAGACTGTGAAAGCAGTAATGGAGGGGAGTGATTAGAAGAGACACTGAAGATGGAGAAGAGATACAGAAGGGGTTGGGCGCAGGGAAACAAGTGAGGATAGGAAGTTGTAGTCTGATATGGGGTATCCAGAGTTCTGGACCAAGGAGGTAGATTATGGGTGATGCTAAGAACTAGGGTTTGACCGTTCCTCTTTAGGGCTGAGGCAAAGCAAAGGTCTCTGGGAGTTTAAGAAGTTGATGAATTGAGTGTTTGGAGGAACATAGCTTGTATATTGAAGTTCCCAAATTTAAGGCAGTGGTTGAAGTGGAAAGACTGTGAACCAGATAGTAAACCAAAGGATGGTACCAAGGATGGACTGGACTGCTACCAAGTTCAAGAAAGGGTGGTTGATATATAATAGCTATCATTTATATAGAGCTTTAAGATTTGCAATGTATTCTTCAGATATTACCTCTTAGTCCTGGGAAAATAGGTGCTGTTATTATCCCATATTAGAGATGATGGTTGGGGACTGAGGTGGACAATGGTTAAGTGACTTGCCCAGTCACATAGATAGTGTCTGAGGTCAGATTTGAACTGAGGTCTTTTGGACTCCCAGGCTAGTGTTCTATCTACTTGGCCACCCAGCTGCCTCTCCACTTGGAGGGACCGAACCTCAGAGGAGAGAGGTTCCTGGTTGACAGAGGCTGGCTAAGGCTACTTCACTGAGATTTCAGTGAAGAGCAAAGAGGGTGTTGACTGTCCTTCTTGGTCCAGTACGCATGGGTGATGGTATGAGGAAAGGAGAAGTATGGGGCAAGGTACAGAAAAGGTACATCCAGTACTGGAGAGGGAGAAAAAGACATGTAGGTGTCTTTGGGGGAAGCCAAGTTTCTGTGATTGCAAAATGAAAGGAAGAGGTCAGATTTCAAGGGTAGTTGGTAGCAAGAGAATGCAGTTCCAGAAGGCACCACAGAATGTGGATTTGGGTGGAGATTAAATGGATGGGGAAAAGGGAGGGAATAAGCGTTTTTTTTTTGTTTTTTTAAGTGCCTACTCTCTGCTTGGCATTGTGTTAAGGGCTTTGCAGATATTATCTTATTTGATTGACAGGAATGAGGTAGCAGGAAGTCTTAAGGGGAAGGGAATGTTTGCTTAAGCAGCCTTTGACTTTGAATCACAGGGATTCTGAAAGGAAGAGTGTTCATTAGCCATAGGGCAGTAGACTGTTACACCCTACCAAGTAGTAAAGAGACCTGTACCCCAGAACCCTGGTAGGACTTTTTTTTTTAACCTTTACTGAAGGTTTCTTTTAAAAAATCATTTTTCCCAATTTTGTTATTTTAATTCTGAACTTGCTAAACATCAATATGCACAAACGTTTCCATATACAAAGGAGAACAAGAAAGAGGATTGTAAATGAAAATGTACTTCTCTGTTATGTACATATATGGTATTTTTTATTTTTTGCCTTTTGGAGGGCAATTAGGGTTAAGTAACTTGCCCAAGGTTACGCCGCTAGTTTTTTTTTGTGTGGGTGTTAAGTGTCTGAGGCTGGAAACGAACTCAGGTCCTCCTGACTCAGGGGCCAGCGCTTTACTCACTGTGCCACCTAGCTGCCCCCATATATGGTATTTTTTGAAAATATAAAAATTTTCATAGTAGTAACAACACTGCCCTTCTTGTCTCTGTCCCCTTCTTCATCTCTGCTCTCTTCTGTGTATTTTAAAATGCTTCATTAGCCCTCTTTTCTTATTTTATTTTGGCAACTCTCTTACTACCTTTATTTCTTTAACAACTCCTCCCTCCCTTGCAATATGTAAAGTCAAAACAATTTCATGCAATTGTTATTTCTGAAAATGTGTCTCATTCAACACCATCAAGTCCATCAAGCCTTAGCTAAAAGGTAAGAAATATGCTTCATCATTAGTCTTTTAATTT
This sequence comes from Petaurus breviceps papuanus, assembly GCF_028583685.1. Classification (NCBI taxonomy): domain Eukaryota; kingdom Metazoa; phylum Chordata; class Mammalia; order Diprotodontia; family Petauridae; genus Petaurus; species Petaurus breviceps. The sequence goes on from NW_027185798.1 coordinate 17,714,282, forward strand.
CAGTCATTGCATTGATCAGAGTTCTTAAAGCTTTCGAATTTGTTTTCCTTTATAATTGTAGCAGCTAGGTGGTGCAGTGCATAGAGTGCTGAGCCTGAAATCAGGAAGACCTGAGTTCAAATCTCGCCTTAGACACTTCCTAGCTGTGTCACCCTGGGCAAGTTCACTGAACCCTATTTGCCTCAGTTTCCTCATTTATGAATAGAGCTGAGAAGAAAATGGCAAACTACTTCAGTGTCTTTGCTAACACAACCCCATATGGGGTCCTGGAGAGTTGAACACGACTGGACAACAACAGAATTGTAGCAGGAACCCCCTAAGCCTACTTCCCCAACTTGTACTTAAACTTGAGGGTTGGCCCCCTCAGATGGCAGCAGCTACTCCCAGGTGCTTAAGGGCACCCTGGGGACCTCCGTTTCCAAAACTGTAGCATTAGAGGCCCGACCAGTTTCCTTTCCCTACTAGTTAGCTAGTAGACCCAATTACCTTAAAGAAAAAGATATATACTTAGATAGCATAGTAAGACAGGAGCTATGAAATATTCTATCCCGTGGATCTGGGGCACACTCTTGCACAAATATACCCAGCATCTGTGGAAAGAGTGGTTACAAAATTAGAGTACATTGATAGTGAGAAATATATGAAGGAAATGCATCTGGTTGGCCCATTTACCTCATGCCTCTGGCCCAGATTTCAGAGCCTGGATGTCCATTCTCTCCTCATGCAGCCCTCAGAAACCCCCTGCCAGGCACAGAGTCTTTGTTAGACAGGCTGCTCCGCTGGGCTTTCTGGGTCTCCTCCTCTCTGCCGTTCTACCCTGACTACATAGCCAACTTTCCTTTTTTGCTTCCTGAGGTCTTGCTCCTTCAAGCTACTGTACACATTTTTTTCTGTCACTGTGTCTGTCTTAAAAGTGCATTTCTGTTCCTTGATGGATGCAATGTTTCCTACTGGTGGAACAGTTCTAGGAGAAGAGAAGGATCCCTCCGTAGGGGCCTCCTTCACAAGGCTATGACTGGCTTTGCCTCTTTGAACTAAAATGGAAGTGTGTCTACTGATTTTAGGCTTAGCTATTTAAAGGTCTCCAGCCGTGTGGTCAGTTTTCCACCCTAGCAATAGCATTGCCTTTTCAATTCAATCAAAGAAAAATGTTTATATTTATAAAGGGATAACAAGGTATTCACACTTTATCTGTGACTATATTTTGGGGAGAGGGGTAGAAACCAGAGACCAACTCTACCTCTTACACAATATCTTCATTATTGTATGGATTTTTCTCCTGGTTCTGCTCATTTTACTCTTCATCAGTTGACACAAATCTCTCCAAGTTTTTCTGATCCCCCTCTTTCACCATTTCTAATGGCAAAAGTACTGTTCCATTACATTCATGTGTGTACCCTAGTTTTTTTCAACCTTTACCCAATTGACACCCACTTTGTTTCCTGTGCTTTGTGAAAAACTGACTGCTCAGTTACTTGAATTTTTCCCTCAGGCAGGAGGGGGTAGGTGAGGTCCCCTAGGCTAGTGCCAAAGACTTTGGACTCAGGTTCAGCTGATCTGTGGGAGGGATACCTACTGTTTGGACCTTCCATCCTTTATGCAGGGGTGAGGCACAGTTGACTGCCATATTCTTTCTATGATTCACCACAACTTCTCAACACAAAAAGGAGTCATGATATAAAATACTATATATTCATCTCAAGATAAAGAACTGATATTCCAATATGATGATATCTCCAATCAATGTAGATTGGAGCATATTTTTTTCCTTTATTTCTTGCTTTTTTAAAAAAAACCTGGCTACTGTGGAAATATGTTTTGCATGACTGCATAGGTATAATGGACTTCATATTTCTTTTCAATGGGTGGGAGAGAAAGTGGAGAGAGGCAGAGAATGGGGAACTAAGAATAAAAATAAAATGTAAAAGAAAGGAAAGGGAAAGGTTGATTATTGCTCTTGTGGTATTCTCACATCTACATACGCCTTTGTATTTCCTTTTGTATGACCTTCAGCTTTTATTCTTTAGAATCATGGTATTTTATGACTCACAGCCATGTCAATGTTAAAAAAAAAAGAGGGGTCTTTGTTTCAATGAGAAACTTGGGTTCATTAAAAGTCCTGTACAATTTCTCAAAGGCAATGTAGCCTACTCTTCTTCTTCTACTCAGTTCTGGTCTAGGTCGTGGTCCACCCACACTGTCTGTCCAAGGCATATGCACTGAAGGACCAGTTCTGTAAGTTGTCTGTCCAGCTGCATATCATAATCTAGACATGGACATTCTTCATCCACTTGGTTTTTCCTGTGTGGATAGTTAGGCTGAACTCTCTGAGTTTTCATGGATCTTATTTAGGAAGCACTTTGGTGTTCTAGGGCTTGATACAGTTAATACAATGTTATTCATAAGCAGGAACATCCGTGAGACCAAATTCTCTACAGCAGAGGTTCTCAATCTCTGGTCCATATATATATATGTAATCATTTTATATCAATTTAATAATCTCAATAAGGGCCAGAGCCTGAACTAATCAACAGAAGAGCCTGGACCTAACAGCTTCTTTGTTCTCTGACTTCCTATGTCAACAAAGCCAGATGGGGCTGACTTTATGGCCATTAAGGATAAGACCCTTAACCTGGGATACTACCTTGATTAATGGGACTTTTTTATATTAAAATTTTTTAACATATACTATGTTATGGCATGTTAATGGTAAAGAAAACACAGATATCCTGTGTCATAATTTCAATCAACACTTTGCCAATTCTCTTATTTTATTGTATTTACCACCTATTCAATTAAGAAAATTCCTTTTCTCATAATATGGTTAAACATTTATGGAGATCATAAATTTGAGTGACACAACCACCCTGAATTAGGATGGTTCTAAAATGTATTTAAGCTTTCTCATTCTTTTGTTCAGGCAGTCAGATTTTATATGGCTCCATACATGTATATATTTGCTTAGCTTTAAGGGAATAAACAATATGAGTTTATATATCACCTAGACTGTTTTTCTCCTTTAACCAAACTTTCAGGTTGACAGTATATGTATGTATGTATGTATGTATACACACACATATATACACACATACACACATATATACAATATATACATACAAACATATACATGTATTGTTAACTCTTTCAATATCATTAGTTTCCTGTGTAATTCTAAGTATTTTAATTTATTTATTTAAAAACATTATTCTGAGAAGGGGCTCATAGCTTTATCAGACTGCCAAAGGGGATCATAACACAAAAAAGATGAAGAACTCTTGATTTGTTTTGTTGGTTTTTTTTTTTTCGCTTTTTGGAGGGCAGTTGGGGTTAAGTGACCTGCCCAAGGTCAAATGGCTAGTTTTTGTGGTAAGTGTCTGAGGCCAGATTTGAACTCAGGTCCTCCTGATTCCAGGGCTGGTGCTCTATTCACTATGCCACCTAGGCACCCTGAAGAACCCTTGATGTACAGGAAATCCTCCTTACTTTTAGACTCTATGCTGAACATTCTCAATGGTAGTGGCATGCATCTTTGTAAGCATACATCTGCCTGTTTTGGATATGAATAATTATTAGGTAGTCAAACAAAGTCATCTCTGTTATATCTGTCAAGGAATCTTATGTGATTTTGAATTTGCAATCAATTTTAATAAATAAATGCTTAAATTAGTAATTAATGTTTAATACATGTCTATTGACTGACAATTTTGAGACTGTACAGAGGTGATGGCTCAACTATAAAATATATAATTTGTGGAAAACTGTTCATTCCCTTCTGAGTCCTTCATCATGGACTCATGTATGTATATTATTAGAAAGGTTCAATATTGGGAGAATAGACATGTGGTTTTGTAATTAATGATACTTTCTTGGCATCTTTTTTTTTGTTAATGAAATTTATGATTTATTTTAAGGTTTATCTATCTTCCCATATTCCAGATATCTTGACTCCAGTGTAGACCTTCTCCGTGTGTGTGTGTGGTGTATTTTATACACTCTTCCCATCTTTGCTTTCTTTATTACCATTTCTATATCTTTGTGCAGTCCACTAGGACTTTTGTTGTGAGAGATCCACTCTGAATAAAGAGTTTATAAAAATTTTTATGAATGGTTTTCATCTTTTTGTCTTCCTTTCAGTTTTATTCTTAAATAACCTCAGTCAGTCAATAAACCTTTATTAAGTGCTGTTGCGTGCTATGCACTGTGCTAAGCACTGGAAAGGCAAAAGACACTTGTTGCTCTCAAGGAGTTCCCAGTCTAATGGGTGAGAGAACATGTTAAAAACTATATGCAAACAAGCTGCATACAGGATGAATTGGAAATCAACAGCTGATATACACTAGAATTAAGAGGAGTAGAATTCAGAGGCTCCTCCATAGAAGGGAAGATTTTTCCTGGGACTTGAAGGAAACCAGAGAAGTCAGAGGACAGAAATGGGGAAGGAAAAGAATGACTTGTTTAAGTTGGGTTTCTCAGCAAATATTCTGTAAGCTTGTTTTACCCTCTACTATTTCTCATCTTGTTTCTCATCCCATTTGATTTAATGAGGTAAAATTGTTCTTAATCTTTCACCACCTTTCTAATTACAAATTAATTTATATTCCAAACTGGTGTTGATTTTGGCTGCCACATCTCTCCACATGGGAAGGACATCACCTGAGGCTGTTTCTATGTTTGTTTGGTTTCTTTGTCATAGTGACTGATTTTCATACTTAAGAAATGGTCTATATCAATGTCTGCTCTTTTATTCATTTCCTAATCGTTTATGTCAATAACTAGATCATGATGGAGTTGCCTCAATTGTGCAACATGTCTTCATATGTTTATTCTTTCTTCTAATTTGGTATTGATTTTGATTTTTACTTTACTGTTAATGATGAACTATATGTAATAAACTGATTAAAAATGACTCCCACATTTCCAGTCAGTCATTTGCAGTCTGGTAATAATAATAATAATAGCTAGTATTCATATAGTGTTTTAAAGTTTGTAAAGTGCTTCACAAACATCTCATTTTATCCTCCTAATCATCCTGGGAAATAGGTGATATTATCATTCCCATTTTACAGATAAAGAAACAGAGGCTAAATGACTTGCTCAGGGTCACACAAGTAGCATCTTTTTAAGCTGGATTTGAATTCAGGTCTTCCTAACTCTAGGTCCAACACTATCCATCAACCAAATAGCTGCCTGATAAAGTGTAATCAATTCACATGAAGCTAATCCAATCAAATAAGCATTTATTATTCGCTTACTATGTGCCACAAGGGCAACTGGGTGGATAGAGTGCCCGGCCTGGAATCAGGAAGACTCGTCTTGGTGAGTTCAGATCTGGGCTCAGACAGTTACTGGTCGTGTGACCCTGGTAAGCATTGGCAAGGGGAACCGATTAACCCTCCTTGTGCTCTAAGCTGCAAAGACCAGCACTGGTGGAGGGAGTTTCCTATGCTGCCCCTCTGGAATCACAGGTGTGGTCCCGCCCCCATCTGCCTTCCTATTGTCTCCCCCAATTGAATGCTAGCTCCTTGAGTGCAGGATGCACTTCAGTTTTGCCTTGGCATTCCGAGATCCCAGAATAGAGGGCTAGGGGACAGGAACTGGAACCAGAACACAGTAGGTGCTTAATAAATGCTTCCTGATTGGACTGAATTCCATTTCACAACCTTTCTTTAGCTCCCTGGGGCAGGGAAGCCTGACAATACAAGCCTAGGTGTTAATCACACAATCACATATGGCAGCCAGGCTGTTTCCTCGGCCCGCCACGTGCTTCCCCTCTAGGGCCCCCTAGCGGGCACTGGGAGCACTTCGTTTTTCCCTCCCTCCTTCCCCGGCTTGGGCGAGATGGGCCTCGGCTCTCGCGAGAGCTGCTTGCTCTGCCCTTCGGGTCGGGGCCACCAAGCCTCGCGAGAGCGGCGTGGCCACTCAGCCCGCGGCACAAGATGGCGGCGCGCTGGTCGCGTCGCGTTTGCGTTCGTTACTAGGGGTGGCGGGTGCCCGAAGAGGAGGCGGCGGCGTCTTGGAGCGAGTGGCCGGGGTAGGTTACAGCTGGAGCTCGGGGATGAGCGGGCCGAGTGCCGTCCCGCCGCCGACGCTCTGACGTTCAAGGGCCTGCGGGGCCGAGACCGGGCTACAGGGCAGAGGCCCGGCTGGGGGGCTGCGGGAGAGCCCCCGGCCCCAGGCGGCCGGACGGGCCCCAGATTGGGGTGCGGAGCCCGGGGGGGGTGATGGGGGTCTGGCCCCGAAGCTGATGCTGGGTGAGGGGGAAGGCGGCGAGGCCGACGGTCGGGGCCGGAGGAACGAGGCAAGGCCAGCTGAGGCACTGGGTTCAAATGCTGCCCCTTGTTCGGGTTCCCCGGGTGACCTTGGGCAAGTCACCAAAGCTCTTGGTTCCCCCAGGTGTAGAACGAGCGCGACCTGGAAGGCTCCTCTCCCCGGGTTGCAGCGTCGTAGTATCCATGTGTTGGTTTTGGCAAATTGCTTTTTTTTCTGGGATTTATAAGGGATCCAACGAGGGAAAAGTGTGCATATGTCCAGAAGTTAAGGCGAGGCAAAGCAAAACGTGGCCGCTACAATTTAAAGATTCCCGAACCAGTTCACTTTGGGCACGCTTTTAAGTGTCTCCCTAGACCACCCGCCCGGGGCGGAAGCATTTGGTCAGAGCATCAGGAAGCCCCTTTCTCATCCTGGGCCTCAGTTTCCCCCTCTGTCGCACGAGGGCATGGAGCCAGCTGCTTGTGAAGGGTCCGTTGTGTGGCCTGCGTGTCTCACTGCGGTCCGTGTCTGTGGAAGGAATGACTGGGGCAAGAGTCCGGTTGAGCCTCCTGAGAAACGTGTACATGACTAATTTCCCCAAAGACCGCTTTTATACCCAGATGAAGCGCCTTGGGAGCCCATGAGCTCAGTGGGTTGTTATCCAGAAAGCTCTTTGAAAGTGTAGAATTGACAGGTTTGTTACTTTGTAAGATTTTGGCATGAGGCCTTACTTTCAAGAAAATGATTAATTAAGCTTTTTGATTTCAGTCTTCGTTTTGGAATTTACATTTAAGTGAAAAGTGCTTGAAGAGAGTATGTATAAATGGGGAAGAAAATATTTGCCGCAAAAGTAACCTAAAAAAAAAGTTCTGGAGAGTGGGGGGAAGAGGAGGGCAGGAACAAATTGTGAATTCTAAGGTACCTAGCAATAGATGTCACCTATGTGGATTTTTTTTTAAAAAGGCATGATATTGCTAATTACTGTAGTTCTTTTTAATAGTTCACTAATCATTTATCAAATGCCTACTATGTGCAGAGCAGTATTGTAGACACTGAGAAACTTGTGATTTTGACATGATCCCCGTCTTTTTTGGAGTTTATATTCTGCTAGGGTTTATGTCACATACAGAAATAATATAGACAGTAGGGGAGAGGGCTTGTTATTGCTATAAAGAACTTCTGGATGAGGGAACTACTAATTCAGATCAACATCTCTGCATTAGAAAATTTCCTGGAACAACTGTCCTTATTAAAGTAGGGTCCAGGGATCCTTAGGGTTCCCTGAGACCCTTTCAGGGAAGAAGAGATGAGATTAGAACAATTTTTGTAATACTAAGCCATTTTAATTTTAGTATAGTAAATACTAGTAACCATAGACTGGGTCAACAAAAGCTCTTTGAGGTCGTCAGTAATTTTTAAGAGTGTGAAGGGCTCCTGAGACCAAAAAATGTTAAGAACCCAGACCAAGAGCATTGTCTAGGGTCTCACAGCTAGGTCAGTCAGGCTCTGAACCTGAGGCCAGCTTTATCCACTTCACTGCCCCTCAGTACATGCTAATAATTGACATAAGGAGAAGACCGATGCAAATGCCATTTTTTTTTTTTTTTTTGAGATGTGAACTTGGAAGCGGCATCACTGAGTTGGGGAGATTGGGAAGATTTTATGGGGAAGGTCACGGGAGTGGTGGTGCCTGTTCTCCACTGGTAGAAATCAAAGTGAAGGGAGTCTTATGGTCTATTTTTGAGCCCCTTTAAACCACTTTAGCACCAGCATAAGCCTAGGAAGGGTGTATTAAAATTTATAGTGGTTGGACAAGAAAATGCTTTTTTGGGATAGTCAGTCTTATCGACCACTGGAGCTGTGTATAACAGTCTTCTCTCTACTAAGTTCTTGTTCTACTCTCTCATGGTAGTGGGGAGGTTACCCTCGGTTCTTGAAGGCTATGTTGATAGAGCATAAACCCAGGCAGAAGCTTGGTAAGATGACCCAGGAAATAAGACTCTTCTAAGGACTTGCCCAGCTGTAGGGTGATGAATTTTTTCCTTTGCATGACAACTCATGAAGGCCATGCACCAGTTAACTGAGAGGTAGTGATCTACATAAGTGGAAAGAATAACCACATGGATGAAACTAGAACTATTTGCAGCATTAGAATCTTAGCCTGCAAAGCAATGAGGAAAATATTTTGTGTTTTTTGCATTACTCAGTCACCGGCCAATTATATTAATGACTTGGTGACTGTCATGTTAAATCACTGTTAACACAGAATGCCTTTTGAAGTCCACCTATAACATCCCTAATCTGGGATTCCCTGCCTCTCCAGAGTTTGGTGTACAATTGTTATTTGCTTTAGTAGTCATTAGTCTTAAGTTTCTTTCTTCCCTTTTAAAAAAAATCCTTCCTTTTTTACTTAGATTAATTTTATACAATATCTCTCAGGTATCCAATTGTATAGTCTATTTAGCAGAAATCTTCCTAGATTTCTCATTATCTTGCAAACATTCTCTCTGTTTAATGGGTTTATACACCATCTCTTCCATGTTGGATTTTGTATTTTTCTATCTTCCTTTTTTTGTTTTTCCATCTTTTTCTTTGTCATGTGCTTCACTCTACCCCTCTTCTCCCCATCCCCCAGTGCAGACAAGCCAGATTAAAATGTAATTAGGAAATATTTATAGATAATATTTCATTTAAAAACTAAATTAGTATGTGGCCTTCGGGAATATTTACTTACAGATTAGTAGTCCCTATTTCTGAGCTTAACACTTGTTCTTGGTGACCCTGTCCATCAGATACTGTTGACAGTTACCTAACCTTCCTGTTAGGGTCTGGTACTAAGGAACTAAGGAGAGCAGTGAGCAGCTTTTGGGCCAGAGGTATACATCCCTCTTTGAGAAGTTGAACAAGAGGGTGCAGCCTCCTAAGGCACAGTCTTTAGGTTTCCAATGTAGAGAACAGCAGAGAGGGAGAGAGATTCTCCCTCTTCCCCCACCCCCAGACTGAGGTGAAATTGCACAGTGTTTGTAGGAGAACCCTGTGTAGTTTCTGAGTATTTTATATATCTCTGTCCCATGGACTTGTATATGAACCTGTTGAGTTCCTCCTGATCAAGAACACTTTCAGTTTTCAGTTTAAAAAAGAAATTCTGCACTTACAAAAATCATTTTAATGCTGCACGTGTAAGGACTTGAACTGTTGCAGATGGCTGAAGGACTAAAGTGATGTAAAAAGAGTGGGGGAGAAACTATCTTGAAAAAAATACTTTTTCCAGTAGCTGAATATATTTACCTTGTTATTAGTAATTATCTTTTAATTCCTCAAGAAGATTATAATTTCTTTAAGAGAGGAAGTATCTTATCAACATTCTTTCCCCAGCTGGAGATATGGAAACTTGAAAAGGAAAAATTTGAGGGGAAATCTTTAGTTCTTTGGTTTAAATCTGGCTCCAGGACACCTACTGGTTCATTTTCCTCAACTCTAAAATGAAGATAATGATAGAATCTGTCTCCCAGGGTTATTTTGAGGATCCAATGAGATAATATTTATAACATTCTATTATAGATAATTGTATTTATAAATATTTATAAATCACATTGTCTGACATACAATTGACACTTAATAAATGCTTGCTCCCTTCCCTCTTCTAAGTTTTTGGAAGGGAGCTCACAAAATACCAACTTGAAAATATCCTTGACCAATCCTAGTCTTGGAATAGAGGCGGGAGCAATATTTGGATCTACTTCCACCTAGTGCTTAGATTAGTGCGTGATTCCAGAAGACTTTTTGGAATTTTGACTTGACTATATTCATGGTTTTATGACTTTTTCCTGAGACTTCCAGGTTGTGTATATATATATTTTTTCCCCCTCTTTGAAATAAATTCAATAATTTTTATTTTGTCTTAATATAGATTTCTTCAACCCTTTGAGACAATTGAAGACACCCTGGGGTATAAGTGAAACCAGAGTTGAGAATCACTTGCTTGAGACAAGGAACCACTTGTTCTCTACCATATCAGTTGATTGCAGGAAGATGACCTGCGTCTCACTATAACACTGAGGAATACAAGAGACACTGAATCTTATCACGTAAATTGACACTCCAAAAAAGGTAGCTGTCCCTTTCCTTTTTATAAAAGATGATGCACTTATATTTTAAATTTAAATTTTTAGTTTTTTATTTGATTGACAAAGATATAATAGGATTAAGTATGAACTATTGTAGTAACTTGTGTTTTCTGTTCTGAACTAAAAGTTACTATTTTATTCTTTTAGGATGGCTTTGAATAAATCAATGCATGCAAGAAACAGGTACAAGGATAAGCCTCCTGATTTTGCATATCTGGCATCCAAGTACCCAGATTTTAAACAGCATGTCCAGATAAATCTGACTGGAAGAGTGAGGTAGGTCAATAGGTCAACAAGGAATATTTGATTTGTAAGGGATCTTGATGATGTATAATTTAAATATAATATACATTATGGAGATGAGGAGACATTATGGGTATGTATCAGGGCCATTATATATATGACTGGGGATGTATAGTAATTCAGGGAGGGAGCAGGAAGGATGGGTTCAAGGGGAGAATAGGTTGGCCGAAGCTGAAAACTGTGTTTTAGAACATCCTGTATTGTGGTAGTAAACATTGTACAAGAAGATCCTGCTCCTCTCTCTTTATCTGTACACTAAATGGAACTGCTGCCTTTGTCCCTGGTAGCTGCATAGTGATTAGAAATGTGAAGCTTTCACACCTGCAGGCTGTAGGAGAGGTCTGCGGGTAGCAGTAATGACATCTAATCTAAGATTCAGCTACTTAGCCTGCCTGTTCCTCATAGCAGTAGTAGCTTTTCTTCTCTCTCCATCCATTGTGGGACATTGGGGAGTCTGGGAGCTAAGTTGGCACTTTCCCAGGATGGTGACCATTGTGCTTTTTCTCCAAGGAACTGGTAAAAGAAAAAACTAGGGATTTCCTAAAGTTCCCTTCAAGGTTGTGAAATTTAGGGCTAGGGACAGGACACTGCCTCGTTCTCTCTCCATCTAAGTGTCCATTCACAGTTTGGACGGTTCTACATGTTGCAAAAAACCCAAATGTATAAAATATCAATGGTCTTTGTGGAGAGATGGTGGGTCTTTAGATGAACAGCACCAAGGACAAAGTTGTAAGAATTTCCAGGCCACCCTGAGAGACAAGCAAGCTTAGTGAAGAGTGTTTACTTTGTGGTCAGGAGAGAAATGGGTCAGGATCCTGCCTTGGACACCATGTGATTGGCAGGTCACTTAATCCTCTGGGTCTTAGGCTCCCCCTCTGCTAAAAATGGGGGAACTATCTTACTTTATTGTGAAAAGCAGATTCAGCAATGAATAGAAAGTGTTTTGTAAACCTTAAAGCATATTATAAATATCAACATTTTTTTTCCTTTGGTCTTTTCACCTTTTGTGTGTTTTCTAGATATTGAGAGAAGGGGAATGGAGGGAAATCCCATTATTATCCTAGCTTTTTCTTTACCAGTCCTTCTTAAATTCACCTAGGTTCAAGGTTATCACCAAACCTATACCCACAATTCTCAGGAGATTTGTTTCATGTGACTCAGTTCAAATGTTTATTAAGTACTTAGAATAGAGTGTAGGTATTGTTTTCTTTTTCGTTTTCCTAGTACCCAGTAATGCACATAGTAGGCACTTCCTGCTTTTATGAAGTTAAGATGTTATCTCCATTTTCCAGATGAGGGTTCTAATGAGAAGAGAAGAAGAGGTGAGGGGAATGACTAAGGCATGAGAAGGAAGGGAGTCTGGCTTGTGTGATGCTATGAGACATGACCGCCAGCATGTTTCCAAAGAGCCAGCAGCAGGTGGACTAGTGATTGTTCAGGCCCAAGCTAAGCATCCATGGCAGGTTAACAATGGTGAAACCATTCTGTTCTTAGCTGGAGGAGAATGGATATGAGAGAGCAAGTTGGGGGGCTGAGGTCTGGGAACAGAGTTGACTAGGTGACTGCCCATGGGTGAGAGCCTAGGGAAGGTCCTTCAAGTTATTAGCCCATTGACTTGTCCTGAAAATACTCATTAAAGTGATTGATGCAGCTGTTGTGAATTGGAAACTGAGGTCTATGGATGTAGGCCATCCATCCAGTTTGTATTAAAGCTACAGTTAGAACTTGCACCAGCACATGCACACACTACCTCCAGAATGGCAATTCATTAGCCACCTTATCTGAAGGTAGTACTACTGCCGATTCACCCTTGGTAGGAAATATACACACCCCTGCAGGTGACATTCTTGCATGGTTAATCTTGCATGCTCTTACATGTGTTTGTGTCTCCTACCCTAGCCAACATTTAGGCATCCTGTCTATTGACTAGAAAGAAGTTGCTTAAGTGATCCATGCCAGTCATGAACTTGGTCTTTTGGGCCAAGTACTGGACTAGAAGCTCCGAATACAAAGACAAAAATGAAACAACTCCTGACTCACCAAGCTTAATCAGCAGCATTGATGCTATACAAGTAGGACACATATATCTGTCTGTTTTAATATTCTTCAGTGGACCATCCACCATGATGTCATCAGCTGTTCCTGGCTCGCCCACAGAAGCACTGATAGATAGATAAAGGGATTTTTTTCTTTTCCCTGATTTTGTTTCCTCCCTTCTGCATTCCCATCAGTGGTGGATATAGAGACCACAAAGTCAATCCACAATTGAGTCCCTTCAATTTCAGAAGCTCAGACTGTATAGCTTTTGTGAGGCATGAGATGGAGTCCATCAGCCTTGCATGATGTGCTTCATTCTCTGTGATTGTTTCCCTGTGTGTTCATGGTTATTGTTCATATTAGTGTCGAGACTGGGGTGACTTCTGTAGCATCTTGATGAGCATCTTCATTTCTGTGCTAGGATGACTTTTGATGGAGAGGTCAGAGGGGTTAATGTGAGTTGCTAGAGTCTGCTGTAGTGTTGGTGAGGGCTGGAGCAAAGGCACCACTGTGGGTTGGAGTACATGGGGTGGAACTTTAGCCAGAGGGAAAGGGACTTGAGAATGGCTTTGGTGGGGATAAGAAAGGGGGTTATTAAGATTAGTAGCTCATTTCTAATATTGTCCTAGTCTCCTCCCAGCCCCTGCTCTGGTCCTAGGAAAAGCTTCCTGTTCCCAACTCAGCTTGTTTTCTTTTCTTTTGCTTTTGCTTTTGCTTTTTGGAGGGGGACTGCAGGGCAGTTGGGGTTAAGTGACTTGCCCAAGGTCACATGGCTAGTAAGTGTTAAGTATCTGAGGTCATATTTGAACTCAGGTCCTCCTGACTCCAGGGCCAGTGCTCTATTCACTGTGCCACCTAGCTGCCCCTTGTTTTCATTATTTATAAAAATTTGGGCAGGTTTTGTTCTTATATCACCTTTATTTCCAAATATGTTCCTCGCCCAATTCTGCCGCTGAGCAATCCTTTGTAACAGGAGATAAAGACAAAAAAGAAAAGGAAAAAGAATGTAGTTTAGCAGAAGTAATGAGGTCTGCTGAGACTGATGATGCTCCCAGCATTTTACAGGCTCAGCAGCCCTCTGCCGAGACAGCGGGCAGGCATTGGCTTTCTCTGAGACATTAGCTTGGCTGTCCTCAGGGCTTTGCTGCTTGTTCTTTCCATTTGCATGGTTTTCAGTTTTACTGTTTTCCTTGTTCTGCTTCTTTTACTCTGCATCAGATCATATAAGACTTCCTATGCTGCTTTGAATTTTGAGACTTCTGTTCCTTTATTTTCCCTTACGACTTTGTTTAACCATTTCCCAGTTGGTGCACCCCTACTTTGTGTCCAGTTTTTTGCTACTACAAAAAATGTTTTTATAAATATTTTAGTGTAAGGGGGATCTTTTTTTTTTATGTGTGGTACATATAGATACACACATATGTATATAACATATATTCAAAGGTAATGAACATTTTAGTAACTTCTTAAGCATAAGTCCAAATTATTTTCTGGAATGATTGTACTAATTCTTAACTCCACCAAGAGTATTTTAGTTTGCCTGTATTTCCCCAGTCCCTGCAACATTTATTTCCACCTTTTATTGTCCTTGACACTTTGCTGGGTGTGAAGTAAAACACAGTTGTTTTGGTTTATGTTTTTCTTCTTAGTGATTTGCAGCAATCTTTCTTATGGTTGTTCATAGTTAGCAGTTCTTTTGAGAATTGTTTGCTTTAACCACTACCCATTGGGGAATGATTCTTGTTCCAATATAGGTTGTTGATTTCTTATATCTTTAAGATCAGGCCCTTATCTGAGACATTAAATGCAAAGGATTTTTATTCCTTAATTATCAACTTTCCTTCTTACCCTGAATTCATTGATTTTGTTCTTGCAAGTGCTGTTCAACCCTTTATAATTGAAATTATTATATCTTTTGTGTTTGCCTTTAACTCTTGTTTGATTAAGAACTATCCCTCTAGACATAGCTATGAAAAATACCTGATCTGGTTCTCTTCCGATTTTTTTTATTGGTATAATAAATGATTTGGATCCCAATTTAGTTCAAGCCCTTAGGTGTTTTTTTCTGGCCATTTCTTTGGCTTTTGCAAATTTTCCCTTTTACTTTTGCAAAGGCAGAATGACTTTTGAGATGGGGGAGAAGGGGGAAGGGATAGACAGTTAGGGTAATGTGTATGCCTCATAAATTGTAGACACCTGATTTGTGGCCATAAGTAAACTTGGAAGTGGTCTGACTTTTCCTACAGTGGAGAAAGGACTGAGGGTTTGCAGTTGGCCTTCAGCTCCTGTCTGTGCCCCTTGCTTGCATTTGGGCAGTTTAGAAGGTTCCCCAAGTTGCCTGGTTTGTGCTTCTCTAGATATTAACTGTTCATAGCCGTTCTTCCTTTTGACAAAGGAATTCTGATGTCAATAGGATGGTAAGACATACTTTCACATCACAGATTTATTTAGATTAAAGCAATTGATGGGTATTCCAAGACTGAAAGAAGAAAAAAAAGTAAATGAACATTTCTAGATTTTTCAGCTGCTTAATTTCAGATCGAAAAAAATGAGACTGTGGCTTAGAATAAACCATACAATTAAAACCTTTAACATTAGAATGTGTTACTCTGAACTACAAGAAAAAAATAATATATTTTGAACAGTTTTTTTTTACCCTCATTCACTTCTAGCCTTTTCCTTTTTGGGAATGCTCCTTTTCCAAGGCTTTCTGGGAATAAAAAACACAACAGAGATATCTGATGTGAATCATTGATTCTATAGGAACTTTTTATATTCTTTCTCTAACCTGCTTTGCTGACATAGCTGATCCCTTGATGGACCGAGGTTTCAGCTTATTCGTTACCTTCAGCTTTAAAGGTAGCTGCACATTGAGCAGTTCAGAGAAACAGAATTCATTACCTTTTTTTTTTAAGCAATCAGGGTTAAGTAACTTGCTCAAGGTTACACGGCCAGTCATTTCTGGGTGTGGTGCTGTGTCTGAGCCCGGGATCTGATCTCCAGGTCCTCCCAACACTGGAGCCTGTGCTCTTACTCGCTGAGCCACCTGGCCGCCCCTAAGCAATTGGGGTTAAGTAACTTGCTCAAGGTTACACGGCCAGGTGTTTCTGGGTGGGTGCTAAGTGTCTGAGCCCGGGATTCGATCTCCAGGTCGTTCTGACACTGGAGCAGGTACTCTTACTTGTTGTGCTACCTGGCCGCCCCTACTTTTTTTTTTTTTTAAAGCAATTGGGGTTAAGTAACTTGCTCAAGGTTACACGGCCAGTTATTTTGTGTGGGTGCTAAGAATTCATTACTTCTTTCCAAAGTCACTGCAGCTGCATTTTTCTCTGTTCATGGAATCACCATCCTTTATTACCTAAGCCCAAGGCTCTAGAAACAGTTTAGATTTCTTCTCCTTTTACTTTCTGCATGTAATCAGTTGCCGGATCTTTCAGATTTTCACTTTACACTCAGCTTGTCTCTCCTTCTCTGTTCCCTGCTATATCTGAGTTCAGGACTGGGGCCTTTTACGCCTGGGTTATCTGTCCAGTGGAACAAGAGTACTTTTCCTCAAGCATAGTTTTCTTTATGTCACATCCCAGCTCAAATTTTTAAAAAGTGATTCCTGAATGCAGTTCAGCCTGGCATTTAAGGATTTCCAGGTCCTAGTCTTCCTTTCTAGCCTAATTTCTATTGGTCTGTGTCTCTCTCTTCCTCTAAAATTATCTTATTCACTGTTCTATGAACATACTCAGTGCTTTTCCACCTTTTATTCCCATTATGTTTAAATCCCCCCACCATCTCTGCCTTTTGAAAGCCTCCCTTTCCTAAAAGTCCAACCTCAACTATTGCATTTTTGATGAAGCCTTTCCTGATTTCTCTTCTGCACCTAAACTGGAAGTGATTGCTTCCGCCCCATCATAGTACTTTCTCTTCATCTTCATACCTCTCTCCTGTCACTTAATGTTCTGTTCTGTGTCATGTTTATTTATGTACTTACCTGATTTTGCCACCAGATTGTAAGCTTTTTGAGGGAAGACACTTGTTTCTTAGTCATTGTTCTTTTTAAAAAAAATTTATTTACTTTTACTTTATAACATTTAGTTCCACAATCCATTGAGTTTTAAATCCCCTTCCCCTCCCATGATGGCATGCAATCAAATATAAGATCTACAGATACCTTCGCATTAAACATTAGTCAGGTTGTAAAGAAGGATTATAACCGATGGAGTGAACGATGGGAAAGAAGAAACAAAACAAAACAAAAAAAGAGAGAGCAAGTAGTTTGTTTCCGTCTGCATTCAGACTCTGTAGCTCTTTCTCTGGGTGTGGACAGCCCTTTCCACCATCAGTCTTTTGGAGTTGTCTTATAACCTTACACTGCTGAGAGGATCCCAGTCTATCAAAGTTAGCCGTCACACATACAATGTGTCTGTAATAGTGTAGAAACTTCTGGTTCTGCTCTCCTCACTCAGCATCAGTTTATATAAATCTCTTCAGGTTATTATGAAGTCCGTCATCTTTGCCACCACAAAAAGAGCTGCTATAAATATTTTTGTACATATGGGTCCTTTTCCCACTTCTATGATCTCTTTGGAATACAGCCCTAGAAGTGGTATTGCTGGGTCAAAGGGTATGCACTTTTTTTTTTTTTTTGCTTTTTGGAGAGCAATTGGGGTTAAGTGACTTGCCCAAGGTCACATGGCTAGTAAATGTTAAGTGTCTGAGGCCATATTTGAACTCAGGTCTTCCTGATTTCAGGGTTGGTGCTCTATTCACTGCCCACCTAGTCACCCCTTATGCACTTTTTTATAACTCATTGGGCATAGTTCCAGATTACTCTCCAGAATGGTTGGATTATCACCACTCCACCAACAGTGCATTAGTGTTACAATTTTTCCACATCCTCTCCAGCACTTGTAATTTTCCTGTTTTGCCATCTTAACCAATCTGACCAGTGAGATATGGTACCTCAGAGTTGTTTTGATTTGCATTTCTCTAATCAGTAGTGATTTAGAGCATCTTTTCATATACTTAAAGATATCTTTAATTTCTTCCTCTGAAAACTGCCTGTTCATATCCTTTGACCATTTATCAGTTTGGGAATGGCTTGTATTCTTATAGATTTCACTCAGCTCTCTATATATATTAGAAATGAGGCCTCAGAGACACTGGTTTAAAAATTCTTTCTTAATTTTCCACTAATTTTCCTCCTAATCTTGGTTACATTGGCTTTATTTGTACAAAAATTTTTCAACTTAATGTAATCAAAATTATCCAATTTGCATTTTGTCATAAAATTTGTTTGGTCATAAAATCTTCCCTTCTCCATAAATCTGACAGGTAAACTATTCTTTGCTTTCCCAGATTGCTTAGAGTATCAGCCTTTATACCTAGATCATGTACCCCTTAGTCATTGTTCTAATCCCTGTAGTGCTCAGCTCAGGGCTTTGCACATAGTAGGTATAGGAAATATTTCTTGAATTGAATTTATTACTTTTTTAACCTGCATGTCATTTGAATGAATAGCCAACTGAAATACAAAAGTTTCATATTATTAGAGTTTCAGAAGGAACTGTCTGTAAAACTACTTCTTTTTCTTTTTTTTGAGAGGTCCTGGTATTTTGTTTCTTTAAATAAGCTACAAGCATTCCCCAGCACTGAGTTCTGTGGTGTGTGCCATCTGAATCAGCTCAGATGACCTGCATAAGTATGGGAGACTCTTTATGCATCTGGAAAGGGATAGGAAGCTTTCAGGCACCTGTAAGAAGAGGAGTAGGGATGCCTGGAGCAGTTTGTAGGACTGAAGGGCAAGCAGAGAATGAGAAGCTGGCCATCCTGGATGGTGAGGGGACTGACTCCTATCCCTAACCAGCTATTCCACAAAGACTCCACTGAACAAATTCATGACCTTGGTTCCAAGGAGGGATGAGAGGATGGACTGGACACTTCACTGTGGCCCAGGCCTCACTGTGCGGGGGAGAGAATGTAGCCAATGCTTTGTTCATTGTGATTTTATAGAATCCTTGCCACACACACACACACAAATGTGGGCACACATTGAAATTTTTTGTGCAAATGTGTGTTTCCTGTGGATTAAATAGTGGAGAATAGAATGTTGGCATGTTAAACACTAGAGACCATACACTGAAAATGACATTTCCTTGCGTAAGAAAGCTATAATTTTAGGTGTTTTAGTGAGGATTTTTGTCCAGAAGTTCAGTAATATCTTGAATTAAATATAAAGTAAGATAGGTAAAAAGATGCCATTTCAGTTACAGAATTGATCAGAAGGATTCTTTCAAACACAGGCCTGTCCAGAGGAGTGCTGAGATACTTCTGACCCAGGGTGGCTCTTTTTCCTGTCATAAAGAATTCATTTGATTGTGCAAACCTTTATTGAGTGCCTGCCATGTGCTGAAGATGCTATGGAACTTGGCTGGGTGCATGAGCTCACAGATGGGGGGCTCCTGCCAGATGACCCCTGGTGCCCTGTTGGGCCTGTGGAAATCTCAGTCCCACCATAAATCCCCATCAGAGGCTTCCCTAGGCAGTGGAGGCCTTCCCCAGATCTTTGATTGTTTCTTGGTTCAGGTTGTCTGCCTGATGTTACCTGTCACTCACTGTATCCTCAGTTGCCTCCCTTTCCCTTTCCTTTTCCCTGCGTTACAGTTCTTGGTCCTTTACACCATTCCTGATTGCAGGCCATTGCAGGTAATTGGTTGCAGCCCAATATGCCTAGCATATTTAGCATGTCTAGCAGTCTTTCTATTGCTATTTAGGCTACCTTAGAGTTTAATTATTTGGAGATCGTAGCATCTCCTTATTTGTGGTGTTATAGCACCACTGGAATAATCTGTTAAAAGGTGGGATTTTGTGGAGAGTAGCAGTTTGGGATTATTCTAAGTGCTGCACAATTTTCCAGATATAATCCCTGCCATGGTGGAAGTGAGGATTGGCCTGCAGTTTATCATTGTTCACAAAGGTTCTTCTCACGTCGAATTGTCTCTGGGCTTCAGGCAAACTGTGTGTATCTGGAAATGGAAGGAAGGGACATGGGGGAAAGGGCAGCCCTGTGGAGCTCTGGATGATGCTGGACAACTTAGATACCAAGCTCATCTGGGGAACCTGCTACCCCCTTTGGTTGAGGTACCCTAGATTCACTAAGCCTCCCAGTACAAAGTTAGCAGGTTATTGGACTTTCCAGCCTTATGTGTACCCACTGTATATAGAATCCTGAGGTCAGAGCCCATCTCTTGTGACCTTTTACTTTGGGTATGAGTCTGAGTCTCCTCACAGTACCCATTGCCCAATGCCTCAGAATCAACAAGAAAAGAAAAAAAATTATAGGTACTTAACAGTGATTTCACAGGAAAGACATGGCAGTGGAATCAGTAACATTCAATTCTTGTCACATGTTCTATATTTACAGTTAAGGGGGGGTGCAGGCTAAGTCAAGGGTTGTTTTAGCTTCCAGGAGTTCCCCTAGCATCTTTCATGGCCAGGAAAGTTGTTCCTCCTGTCAAGCCTCCTGTTTCCTAGTGCATTAAACCCAACCCCCTCATTCTTTGTGGGCCTGTACTATTTGTGGCGACTGAGAACGTAATCATTTCACATTTTGAATATTTGTCACTTTCTTCATTGCTTGACAACCCACTAGTCCTCTAGAAGAGGTAGTAGCTTCATTCTTTGGGGAGGAAGGTGGGGAGCATGGGGCAAAGAAAAAAAAATTTCTCTTTTAAATGAGGCATAATGGCTGACTGGTCTAGTATAGACCTGAAAGCTCTTCATTTGCTGGAGATCTGAAAGGAGTGTGTTACAAGTGTGACTGACTGTAGCAGTTAAGTTTTGAGTCTTTGAGCTTGTTGACAGGAAGGAATGATGACTCATGGGGACATCTCTTACAGTTCACCTAGGGGACCTTCCCCGCCAACTGTGGGAAAGATAGGAGGGTATTGTCTACTGACCCCACCTCTGAAGCTTTTTTTAGTGTCTCCAAGGATTGTTTAATGCAGTTTGACAGCTACCATTTTTAGCTCCATAGTGATCATTTGATGAACTGAAGCCAGTGCCTGGGGTGGGTGGATGAGGCCAGGGATCTGAGAGTGGCCTTGGCTTATGACTTGGGGTACTGTTTCCACTGTATTATAGTGATTGTCATATCTTCCTTGGATAACAGAAATGCAAATTGCCTACAGGCACCTCCATATTGATAGTATTGTATATATTTACTAAAACAAATCCTTAATTTTTAAATAAAACCTTTTGTTTTTATTTCACCTAAATTTCCTTCTCTGTCCCTTCACTTCCCTCCTCCAATAAAACTATCACTTATCACAAAGAAATTTTTTTTAAAGAAAAGAGGACAGAGAAAAAAAATCAACAAATTAGACCAATATATTTTTAAAAATCTGAATATATGCAGTATTCCATACTTGTGGACCTCTCACCATTGGAGTGGGTTGGGAATGTTTTCTCATATTTCTGCTTTAGGGCATGCAAAGCTAGTCCTCTTAAGGAAATACTGATTCTATTGACAGTAAGTTAATTTGTGACAAATAAGCAATAGAGATTGATTCTAGCTAACTTTAGTTCCTTTGCTTCTGTTACTTAAATGTGATAAAAGGTTTCTTCAAACCCAAAAATGACCTATCATAATTACCAGGCTTGGTCCCGAAGGAAAGTTGAGAAAATATATTTTCATTGCAGAAGTGGGGGACTCTGGGGGTAGAATGTTGTTAGGCGTAGTCAGTGGGATATTTGATTTTGCTGAGTGAAAGAGGATAAAAATATGCTGTAACAAGGCATCCATAGAAAGAAAATGGAAGTCCTGTTTGTAGGTAGTTGGACTATGGGGTCTTCATTTGATAAAAACACTTCACATTCTACTGCTGCTGTTAGGTGGTTGGAATTTGTCCCACAGAAAGACAGGTTTTAAGTATTACAATAGTATCCTCATTTTCTTGGAAGGGGAAAATGATGCACATTTTGGAATTGAAGCCCAGGGATTGGTGGTGCTTTGTTTATTTTTAGTCCTTTGTCTTCAGTTATTGGGATAATTGTGAGAGACCAGCCTTAGTAGTTAGCACCAGCCTCTGTCTGCTAAGTGCTTTGTACTTTGTGGTATTTGGAGTGTATTTCTTTGCTAATAAATAGTGTGCAGTGTTTCCAAACAATCCAGGGTGAATGTATCTCTATGTAGGCTTTCCCTGAATGGTAAGAATGATCTCTATATAAACAGTGGTTTGGAGTTGAGGAACTAGGGAAGCCTTAATCACATTGCTGTTAGTGTCAACCCACATGTCTCATGAAACAGGGTAATTAATGCTTAAGTGCTTCAGGGTTATCTTTAGGTGACTGCTGTCACTCTTGGAAGTATTGCCAGGCTTCATTCACTTCAGCAGTATCTGGCTGGTTGCTTCTTGCCATAGGAGGCCAGCTGATCCACACTGGCATTTTCAGATCTGTTTTCTGGCATGATCTGTGCCTATTTTTGTTCTTCCCAGCTCCCTCCTCTCCCAAACACAACTATTCTTGAATGTAGGGCCATCTGTACTGAGCTTGACTAACGAAAGACCTTTGAATATCTGAATGTGCTTTACTCTGAGGAGCAGGGCTGCAGTGTGCTAGGGTAATGGGGGAGAGAGGTGATTCGGATGGTGGGGAAGGCCAACCTCTCTTGTAAACGTGCCTTAATTACTGGCTTAAAAATAAGCTGGTCCAGTTTAGTTCATTATTTTCCCTAGAGTACATGATGTTTCATCTTTCCTAGAAGAGACATTTATAGGAAGACTTCACACTTTCAAGCATCACAGGGTCACATTTAATCATTTGTGACCTTGAGGAGAGACTCTTCTGGTGATGAAATGATAGCTGAGTAAGGGAGAAGACTGAGTTCATAGCCTATAGACAGAGCTATCTTTAATTGAACGGTTAAACTAGAAAGAAGAGGATAATAATTTTTCTCCTTCCTTTCTCTTTCGTTGGTGGTGAATTAAAGACCAGTCCAGAGAAACCTAATCTAATTGGGACCCATTTTCTATGTGGCCAAGGAAGGTCCATTTGATTTTTACCTTGCCAGTTTATGAGGATTTGGGGGTGAGGCCTGGATTGTCTTGGTTTAAGAAAATGCTCTTTTTTAGTGATCATTCTGCATTGTCTCAGAAATTGAACCTAATTTTGCTTTGCTCTCCTGTAATGACTCACTTAATCACTTGCTTGATTGAGCTGTGTGGGTGTTGAGGTATAAAAAGATTCGGAGATTTTACAGTCTTTTTTTTTCCTGCAGAGTTGGTTGAGGAGCACCTGCTTTCACCAAGTTCACACTCATCCTTTTTCTTTTGTCTTTATTATAACTTCTTACAAAGCCTCAGTAGATGGGCGGGGGCAGGTATCTGAAAAAATGTGTTGTACTTCTTTTATTGGGACTTTTATATTCTGCCTCTGAAGAGTATTCCCCAAAGTGTTGCACTGCAGAAATGCGAACTCCTTGTTGACTTTGAGGTGGTGGGAGAACCGCGAGACAGGCAGTTGGCTGTCTTTCTTTTGTTAGGCCTTTTGTTCTATTTATGACCAATTAAAGTGATAAGTTCTTTTGTAGAAGATAAAGGATTTTTTAAAAATTCTAAATTTGACATGTTTAATCCTTCAACAATAATTGGCTTTTTATTTGGATTTTCTTTTATTTGCTTATTGTAGGAGATAATGAGGTTGAGTAATAGCTTGGGGTGCCATTGTAGGCCAAATGAAGTACATTTCTTTTACTGTTCTTGCACAAAGGTATACCTAGTGAGTTAATCCTGCAGGCCTTTCTTTCCATATATAAACACATGGCCCTGAAGGCTTTTGACCACAGAGAAAATGCCATTGGCCCATCTTATTCAGCTACTCAGCTGATACCACAGAGGAGTCTCTTTTTCATTGAAAATTAACATTATATTTTGGTAGGTTTCATAACTTTTTATTGCTGTATCATTTTACCTCACTCCTTGGGATTTTTCTACTTTTAATTCAGGGTTGAACAAAGGTTTGGCCCCTTGTTCTGTTACTTTAGGTGTGAAATCAGATTTGAGGTGATTGTAGCATATTTAAATGATGTGGGAACCCAAAGACTCCCCTTTTCTCTCCATGGCAAAATCTTTGAGTATCTGGATCATCTGATTGCTAGGAGAGTCTCAGTTACTCTTTTAAGCAGATTCAATTGTATTTGACTATGTGCCTGCCCAGGGGAAGGTGGTGACTTTAATATTTTTTTCTTTTTTACTTTTTAATCTTCCCACAATATCATAAGAAGCAGACATAGATGAGATACCTCCACATGAACAGTTTGATGATTTTGGATAGTTTTATAATAGGTTTCATTAATCTGTGTTTTTTTGGTTTTGTTTTCTGTCTATACTCTGCTCCTCTCCCTAGTATACCTGTAAATGTACCTCCTAGAATCTATTTTTCTCATTTTAAAAGTGTTTCATTGCTGTATTTTTTTTTAATAATCATAGTTACCCTCAGTATCCCTCCCCTTCCCAGAGATCCATCCTGTAAAACAAATAGTATTTTTTTAAAGACAAAAAAAGAAAGAGGAAAAATCAATATAACTGATCAGTGCCTCAAAAAAGGTCTGAAAACACATGCAACCCTTGTGGGTCTCTTGCCTTATAAAGCAGTGGCGTAGATGGGAAGTCTCTTCTTGACTTTCTCCCTTTAAGATTTTCTTATTCTTTTTATAGCTTTGCAACATTGGCTTTGGGGTTTTTAATGTTTTTTTTTAGGTTTACATGGTATTCATCCCATTTTGTCATTCGTATTCTTGGCTCTGCTTCCTCCTCTCTGGTCCGTTCATATAGATCTTTTGTGTGCTTCTCTGTATTTATCACATTTATTATTTCTTACATGTTAATCATATTGCTTCACATTCATGTACCAGTTTGTTTAGCCCATCCCTAATCAGAGAGTGGCTGCTTTATTTCTAATTCTTTGCTGTCACCAAAAATGCTGCTATAAATGTTTTGGTGTGTATGAGCACTTCTTATTGGTGGCCTCCTTGGAGTATAAGGCTAGTAGTAATGGACTCTGTGGGTCAAAGAGTTTGGATATTTATATTTGCATAATTCTAAATGATTTTCCAAACTGGTTTTACTGATAAACAGCTCCACCAGCAAAGTACTAGTGCTTGTTATACCACAACTCTTCCTTCTTTGACTCTTTGCACCTTTGCTAGTTCACAGAATGCGAGGTCTAAAACCTGTGTTATTTTGGTGTTCATTTCTCTTGTTATTAGTGATTTGGAGCATTCTTTCATATGGTTGTGAATAGTTTGCAATTCTTTGAGAACTGTTCACATCTTTTGACCACTTGTCTATTGGTACCCCTAGTATCTTAACAGTAACTGCTTTCTTCAATAATTGTGACCATCCTGAATGTCCTCGTGTCATTCCTTAGAAACAAAGCCAGGACCTCTCTTGAGCTTGTTTTTTTGGGGCCCAGTATCTTTGAAAACTTCCCATGACCACATTTGCACTACTCCCCCTTTTCCTTCCCCTCAGTGTTAGTTCTTTAAAACCACCACTCTGGATAATGTCATTCACTTTAATGCCTTGTAAGAAAGAGATTCAAAATTTATTTTTACAGTCTATATGAATGCATCATACAGATTCATAGCCTTGTTCACTTTCCTCTCATTTCAAACATATTAACATAACCATCATTCAGGATATTTTAAAATGCCACTACATGGAGAGTGGACAGTGGGGGAGATACAAAGATCTGGTGTGCCAGTACAAAGGTCTAAAAGTGGTTTGTGGTGAGCAATACTCAGCTGGTGGGGGGTACAGTTGAAGGAAGCCTTGATGAAGTCCATTTTGTGTTGGGCTTTAAAGGTAGGGGGAAAACATTTTATGTATATTGTATGAGGTAAGACTGGAGGTAGGAGAGAATAGACCTTGTTTGGGGAAATTGTGGCCAAATTTGACTATGTTAAAACCATTTATTACTTTTAAGTATAGCACTTTAAATTCAGCACACATTTTTTAAAGTGCCAGCTGGGTTACAGAGACAAAAATGAATAGGCCCTATTCTCAAGGAACTTGTATTCTTTTTTTGTCCTATTTTATACTACTTTAAAAAAAATCATCTTTGACATTCCAGTATACTACCACTTACGCAATACCACGTTGTTGTTGTTCAGTTCAGTCATTCTAACTCTGCTTGACTCCATAGACTTTTGTCCATGGGGTTTTCTTGGTAAAGATCCTAAAGTGGTTTGCCATTTCCTTCTCCAGTGTGCTCCCATTTAACAGGTGAGGAACTGAGGCAGTAGGGGTTAAGTGACTTGCCCAGAGTCACAGAGCTAATAAGTATGAGACTGTATTTGAATTCAGATCTTTCTGACTCCAAGCCCAGTGCTCTATCCATGCCTGGCTGCCGCATAGGGCTGCTTTTTTTAGATGTCATCAGACATCAGGAGAGTGAAAGATAGGGCATTACTGAAATGATCATTAAAATCTTGTTTTATAATTATTTACCATTTTTGCTTATTTTCTGCCCGTCCATTTTCAGAAACATCTATTTCTGGGTCACTGTTCTTTTGAAATTAGTATACATGTCTATAATGCATATATTATGTAAAACTCTCGTTATGAAATTAGAGAATTCTACAATATTAGAGGAACTTTAGTGATCATCTAGTTTACTGCCCTCATTTTAGTGAGGAGGAAACCAAGGTTTCACCAGATTAAGGTGAAAGGCTTGCAATCCAAGCCCTTGCTTAAGATAAAGATTATTTGGTGAATAGAAGCTAGATGGTGTAGTGGATTGCATGCTGGGCTTGGAGCCAGGAAAACTTGAGGTCAGATGTGATTGCAGATACTTCCTGGCTGTGTGTGCTTGAGCAAGTCACTTTAACCTTTGCCTCAGTTTCTTTATCTGTAAAATGGGGTTAATAATAGCACCTACTTTGCAGACTTGTTGTGAAGATCAAGATATTTGTAAACTGCTTAGCATAATAATAGATTGGTGATTTCTGATTTAAGTGCCTTTTAAATTTGTCAGGGTGCTAAGTGCTGTGGGGCATGATTTAGACCAGGCCTCAGTGGACCTAAGCTGTATGCCAGAGGATTTCCTCTACATACAAAGGATCCTCTGCATTTTTTGAGGACCACCCTTGTATCCTTTGGCACATTGCACGAAGCCTGAGGGCTTGGGGCCTTGGGGCACAGGTTGTGCAGGCCTGATTTAGACAGACATCTGTAAGGAAAATTCCAAGGGCTATGGTAATAAGTGTGATGAACCTGACTGATAGCCATTTTTCTGCATCTTTCTTCCCCCCCCCCAGTCTTAACTTCAAGGACCCCGAAGCTGTCCGAGCTTTGACTTGCACTCTCTTGAAGGAGGACTTTGGGCTTTCCATTGATATCCCATTGGAAAGACTCATTCCTACAGTTCCTCTGCGACTCAACTACATCCACTGGGTGGAAGATCTGATTGGCCCTTGGGACCAGGCCAGGAGTGCCCTCCGCCGAGGGATTGACATCGGTATCACCTCTTCTTTTCTGTTCTTGCTTGGAGATTTCATACAGTGTTTCTTTTACCAGCTTCTCTGCTAAGTGTTTGTTAAAGAAATTGACCATTGAGATCTCTCTTCAGTAATGACACTTGGGCTTTTCTTGCCATTGACTTTAGTTGAGCAGACACATGAGATTCTAAAACAAAAGCCTTGAGATTAAAGATGAGAAACTTGGTGGTTTATCTACTTTCTCATTTTCCTTATTGGTTTGAACATTTGTTGTCCTTTACTATGTTCTTGGGATTTAGATTCACAGAAAGAAGTCCAGTTGGAATTTTAGCAGGATGTACGTACATTTACTAAAATATCTCCTGGGCCTGTAAAAGTAATCTTTCAGGACTCTTTGGATGATTGTTTGTGTAGAATATTTAAATTAAAGTAGAACTAGTGAAATTATATGGTACATCAGTTGAACTTTGCTTATTTGCTTTATGAGCATTTTATAAGCATTTACATTTCAGAAGACCTCCAAGGTGAATTAGTTTCAGGAGGAATTAGTAGAGGGTGATAGAGATAAGGCAAAATATATTGTCCATTTGTCATTTCCAGTTCAATCCTCTAATTTACCTTTTTCTCCTTTAACTTGTTCTGGTCCTTTCTAGGAAAGCTTGATTAAAGAACTTTAAAATTCTTTTTTAAATATAGAATTACTATTGGAAATCAGTCTCTGACAGGCAAGTGGTTCTTACCTCATTAACTTTGAAATAGGGTTACATTAAGCCAGATGGATGTGCCACATTCATTGTAGATGACCGATTTCCCAAATTTGCAGTAAACTTGAAGATCTTGGCCTCTGGGTTTGATTTTAATCATACCTCAGACCCTCTACCTCCATCATGAGGGAAAGCCAGCCTGCAGGATGTGTTTTTCAGCTGTTTCTATAAAACGCATTGTGGGGGACAGGGTGTAGAACAATATGGAAGAGGGCTACTTCGCTGAAATCAGATTTGGTCTAATTTAGGGTCCTATAATATTACTCCGAGGAAAAAGTGAATGTAGTTATTAAGAGAGAAATGTAGACTTTAAGCATTTGTTACATGTTTACCCACCCTCATCAAGCAGAGGTTGCTCTAACTCTGCAGATACAAACTTGCTATTTATTATTCCTTCCCTTTTCCCTTTGTTGCCTCCATTGGTCACCTCCATTAATTTGTTTCAGTTTTCTGGGAAGGATTAGAATATAAAACTCTAATATTAAGATTCAAGATATCTAGTACAATGTTTGTCTTTACATTTGTATTTACTATTGCAGAATATCCTATATTTGGAATTTCTCATATGTTTGTTTTTTGGAAGGGGCAAAGCAACTGGGGTTAAGTCACATGCCCAAGGTCACACAGCTACAAAGTGTCAGGTATCTGAGGCTGGATTTAAACTTGGGTCCTCCTGACTACAGGGCTGGTGCTCTGTTTACTGCGCCACCTAGCTGCCCTTTGGTTTTTTAATGGATGAGAGAAATTACTAAAAAGATGCACACTTAAGGCCATTTTTGTAATTGATTCCTAAGCCTTTTGGTTTTTTTCTTTGTGAGAACTAAAGTACAAATGGACACTTATACAAACCTTTGTGCCTCATTGCTGCTCTGAAGGGATTGGAATTAGTGACTACTAGTCATCTAGGCATTTGATACATTTGGCCTGAATTGATTTTTCTGAACTAAAGATCTTAGCTTTTCTAGTTCTAAATGATTTTAGATTTTTTTGAAGTCTAGCAGCCACTAGACAAGTTCTCTTTTATTTTTACAGATGATTTTGTTTCCTTCAGATATGTACTAACTAGACTGAGGAATCAGGTGTTCTTCATTTCATTTCACAAAAAAAAAAAATACATACCTTGGAAGATAATTGGTTTTGTTTGGAGGGTGAAATTTATGTTCATCTGGCTTGTGGTATTTGACCACTGTGGTACTTTAGCAAATACTATATCATTGATTTCCTTCATGGAAACGAGGTAATGTGTGAAAGTATAGCCCTTTTGTAAATCAACTTAATCTTTTTGAGTTTTGAGCTTTTTCATTCAGCCACCAGGTTATTTATGGAATGCCTACTATGTAACCTGAACGGTGAGAGGGTTACAAACTAGAAGACTGGGCTGTAGCCATCTCGACACTCATACAGTTTTGTTAAGGAAATAAAATTAATGCCTACAGACAACTAAAGAATAATACAAGGCATATTTTATTATTGTGTTGACGCATATAAATGTTTTAGAAGTTCAAAGAAGGAAATGTGTTCTCCAATAATTGTGTGTGTGTGTGTGTGTGTTGAATTTTATTTTGGTAGGTACAGGAGCATCTTGCATCTATCCTTTACTTGGAGCAACTCTCAATGGCTGGTATTTCCTTGCAACAGAAGTGGATGATATGTGCTTTAATTATGCTAAGAAAAATGTGGAACAGAATAATTTGTCTGATCTCATAAAAGGTATACTCCACAGAACAAATATCCTTTTTAAAAAAAAAACAACATCATTCAGTGCACCTTGTATGTACCTTTTTGCTTTTGTTCAGAGGTTGATGGCAATGTTTGGGTTTTGCCAAGGTGCGGGCCTGAGTGACTCTTCTTCCCAGATTGTGGCCACCCTGCACTTTGGCCCCCTAGAGAGGGCTCTGGGGCCCAGCCCAAGTCCTGTGGCTCTTTGAACTGGGCCTCTCTTTGAGCTTCAGTGACTATTGATTGAGCAACCACACAGTGCATGGACCTGGGCTATATTGAAGCATAAATCCCTAAAGGTGACTGAGGTGTCTTTTTCCTCCTGCCTGCTATGTGTATTAAAGGCTGTTAATATTCTTTTCCTTTTGTTCCAGGGACCTAAAGTCTCTTTTGTATAAACTGAGGGTACTTTTTTGATAGTGTTAAACATATGATAAGCGGAGACATTAAGCATGTTAATGAATCAATAGTGAGTTAATTGTTGCTCCATATCTTAAACATCCTGCTTTTTCTACCAGTGGTTAAAGTACCACAGAAGACACTCCTAATGGATGCTCTTAAAGAGGAATCTGAGATCATTTATGATTTTTGCATGTGCAACCCTCCCTTTTTTGCCAACCAGTTGGAAGCCAAGGTAGAGTATCTGCTGCACTAGAGAAACTGAATGTTTGTCTGGATTTGCCATATTTAACCGGGTGGGTTAGCAGTGAGAACAGTATTGGGCACATCAGGTGCTGCATTTCATTATGAAACATTGTACAGTATAACGTTTTCCCAAGGTTAATTATCGGGAAGACAGTGGCTCGTGCAAGCTGATAGACTTAACTCTACTACTGGCAACAGAATCAACTCCTGGGAGCTGGGGGCTGGGGCTGGGAGGGGAGGGGAGGGGATGGGAGGGGTTCTAGAACTTCTCTGGGTTTGAGGTTTTTTCCCTAGTCTTGTAGTTGCAGAGTTGAAAGAATGCTTAGCAAGACTTTGGCCCAAAATAGCTCAAATATTTCTACTTATTGAGTGAAAGAGTACAGAAGTAGAAGTTAACTTTCAGTATGCACTGTTTAATATTCTTGTTAAAAACAGGGTATGTGTGGTAGGCAGTGGAGCAGAGAAGCAGCTCTCCTCGCCATCACCTGTTGGACTTACTGAAATTGGGGACATTTCTAATTTAGACATTTTTTCCCCTCTAAAGCAATTTTCCAAGCAAATCAGCTTTGAAGGATGAACAGTAAGAAGGGGCACAAAAACCCCCCAAATACAGTAAAAGTCCATTAATTCAGTTGCTTACCAGATTCTAAATAAAATGAAATATTTGTACAGTGCTTTGCATAGTGCCTGACAAATAGTAGGCACTATTCAAATGCTAGCTGCAACTACTATTGCTACTACTATTATTATTGTTCTGAAGTAGTAAATATTATATAATAAGTCTCATGAGGAGGAAGGAGGTGAAGATGGTCCTTAAATTATCTGTGAGAGCAAATTATACCTTAGATGGATAATTTAGAAACAAAGAATATTGTATTTGCAAATCATTCTTGTCAATTAATCTGTTGGGACTTCTGTTAGGCATCATTATAGTGTGATTTACTCTATGTACTTAGAAAAGAAAAATGGAATCTTTTAAAAATCTGCCATTCAGACCAGCTTGCCATAGTTGGGCTGAATTAATAAAGTTTTATTTATGAAAATCCAAATGAATATTTGAATGCTTATTTTCAAAAAGATTCACTGAAATGTTTCTTTAAATAGCTGATTTTTATCCCATTTAGAGAATATTTTTTACCAAAAATTGACTTAAACATGCCTTATCTAGAATAAAATGATTTATCTTTTCAGGAAAATATGTCATGGATAACTGTACATTTTAGAAGCATTAAAGTATACTATAGTGATATTTTCTTGAAATATCAGTTGTGAATCCACTGAAAGTTGTTGGGACTGAGTTAGTTGTAGATTGTGGATTGTGTCTAACGTGTTCTCAAATAAATCTTTTTTGAATTAATTGATGATTGCTAGATTCAGTAAGTTTTTATGATGCAGTCAGAAGGTGTGATTTGCCCAGCCAAGTGATAGAGTATGACTCTATTTACTTCTTTACTCCCTAAGTTAATGCCTAGTAAGGGCATAAGTAAAGAAATAGTAAGTCAAGTTAAATGATTTGGGTTAAGAATAGGGAAGTTCACTCGGATGCATTTAGCTTATTGCCTGATCCTTGTATCCTTATAGCCCTGGCACACAGGGCCTCAATAAAATATTTAGTGAATGAATGAATTAGAGGGTCACTAACCATTTTATCAGGTGTATATGTATGTTTGTGTGTCTGTGTACCTATGTACATACATGGACTTTTTCTGTCTGGACTTTGATTCCATCTGTATGTGGACTTCCCAGTGTGGAAGCTCCTTCTGTTGGCACAAATGGACAGGTGATCTGTAATTGTTACAGAGAATGTACGGAGAAGTTAAAGTGACTTGCCGGTGGTTATGCAGCTGATGTGTGCCAGAGTCAGAGCTTGAACCCAGAGCTTTCTGATTTCCTAGGCAATCCCTTTAACTCTCCTAAAACATGCTGCTTCTTGAGACAGATACTTCTAAATTCATCATTTCTCTACTTTACCATGCTTCCACTGATATGTTTTTTTGTTAATGTCTGGGATGTAAAGCCAAGGACCTTGAATTTGAAACCTGGCTCTGTCACATAATGCCTTTGTAACCATGTGCAAATCATTTCCTCCCTGTTGTTCTTTGACAATGGTTTCTCTGTCTCTAAAATGAGGGGTTGACTTATGACCCCCAGGGTTCCTTACAGATTAGAGCCTGGGTTGGAAAAGGCGAATCAGTTTAGTATAATATTTTAGAAAGCTTGCTAATGGAAGGGGGGTTTTGGAGCAAGAATAGTTACATGTACCTAGGTTAGAAGTCTGAAATATCTTTTTTTTTCTCTCTAGGGAGTAAACTCTCGAAATCCTCGTAGACCTCCCCCAAGTTCTGTAAACACTGGGGGGATCACTGAAATCATGGCAGAAGGAGGTGAATTAGAATTTGTCAAAAGAATCATCCATGACAGTTTGCAGCTGAAGAAAAGACTGAGGTAAGTAGGCGAGGGAACCAAATCCAATTTCTTTTCTTTCTCTCCTATGATGGACTGAAAAATAACAAATGGAAAATAAGAATGTCTGACGAGACTCCTGCTCCTGCGCGTCCCTGAAGGGGGAAATGCCCCATGATGGGGCTGCTGACAGCAGCATTGTACTATTATGGAGCCAAACTGATTAAAGTATGTCTTTTGATTAGTAAACAGATGGACTCATCTCTTCCCCATGAGCCAAAATAGATTTGTTGCCCGGTCCTTGAAGCAATTTGTGTTCTTGGAATCAAGCTCACAAACAGTGACAGATGTGAGGACATTGAGCTGTCAAGAACTTAATGAAGGGAAACGGAGATCCCTCGCCAGCTTCCTAGGAGGGTTAAGGAGATCCCTTTTTCTGAGCTAATTATTGCGGACAGCACACCTGTCGTTAGGCAGTGAGAGGATATTCACAAAGAACCCTTTGCCTTGTTTGGTTTTTTGCCCTGCCACATGTGGTTGAAATGACAGACAGTGCAGGGCTCCCACCATCATGGTATGGCTGCAGAGGTGAGGAAGGGAGACCCCCCCATTTAAAGAAAATATAATGATGCCCTTTGTTTTCATCACATTTCATTTCTATGTATAGAGCGCTTACCCTGTCCATTGAAAATGCCCTTGTGACAAAGACTTTGAAAGAAGAAAGAAAAGAAAAATGGACCAGACTGCCTGCTGCCTGCCTTGGCCATCAGTTTAGCCTGTTGGGTCCAAGGCCCATGCTGCAACACCACCTCTTTGAGGAAGGGAAGGAGGGACATGGCCTCAATTCTTGAGGACAAAGCTTGGCTCATCATAATTCCATGGCATTCAGTTTCTTTTCTTTCCATTTCCATTGTCATGGTCATTGTATGTTATTGCCTGTCAGCTCATGACAGTCTTTCCCCACTCCTCTGAGTTCTTCATATTCCATTCCATTCATTCACTATAATTGGTTGAGCCATTCTTGAGTCAGTAGGCAACACCCAGTTTCAGGTTTATTTAAAATCATTTCTGTTTGGCAAGATTAGATTCTGTCCCAGAATCAACATATAATCTCATTAATTTCTTTAATATGAATTTAATTGAAATCTTCATGTCACATCTGTCTGTAAGTCTGTCACATATAATGGCTTAGATAGTAGAAGAGAAGACTATTCACAGGTGGATTGGGGTTGTTGATGCAAGAAGAGCATTAAGTGATGTTCTGACAGTGGGGAGAGCCAGGCAGGAGATACTAAAAGGAGGGCAGTAACAGTAAGGGGCTGTGAAACACTGTGCAGCCAGGTCAGCCAAGAACTTGTTTCTCTCTCTGTTCTCTTGTTAGGGGCTTCTAAAGACGCTAGGATTTCAGATCCTCAAGTGGTTCTAAAACAGCGTTGATTTCCAAGTTCCCAGCAAAGCTGCAGCTTACTTGGCTGCTTTCCTGAGGGGCAAAGGAGAATATCATTGTAGAGTGCCTGAGCCTCATCTCACAGCCCTCAGCCTGCTCTGAGTGTTTAGGCCCTGGTCTTGCAAAGGTTGTTCCCAGGCTGCTACCCTCTCAAACCTTATTCCAACATTAGAAGCATCACTTTTTTTTTTGTAGGTGATAAATGCAAAACTTTAAGAATGCTGATACAGCTCTCAGAACAGCTGAAGGATAGCACAGACTGAATGAAAAGCAGAAATAGATATTTGGTTGTGATTTTGGACTCCATAGCATCTTTGAAGAGTTTTTCAGTGTGAATTATGAAATCCAGTATATGAGAAGTTGGGCACACTTAAGTTTGTGATGGTGACAGCTAGGTTTCCAGTATCTTCATCTTTGTGCGCACAAGGAGAAGTTACTGATTTCTTTACCTAGGTCTCACCTGGAAACCTAAAAACAAAGGACCTGTTTTTAGGCCTTGGTGGGCCTAAAATTTAGGTAGGAAAGAAGGAAAAAGAAAAGTGGTAAAATCAAAGAGGAAGAAAAAAAGGAGAAGTTAAAGATAGATCTGTATGATGGTGGCGAATAAGGGAGCCATAGCAGCTTCAGGCCCCACATGGTTCCAAAGCCCTTTTATCTCAAGGAAGTGCTAGGAGACTCATCAGGAAAACCTTTGATTTTTAAAGGACTGGTATGAAAACTGCTTTTCTTTCTGAACCTCAGTTACCTTATTTCTAACAATTGTAGCTAGCATAATATCTTCCTTGCAGGGCAGTTGTAATATGAGTCAAATTAGATGCTGTATGAGAAGTACTTCATAAGTACAGAAGCACTTAGATAGAGTATTTGAAAGTTTACAAAATGCTGTCTTCCTAGTGGTATAGTGGGGACTTTAGCATGAGCGTCCAGATCTATAAAATGCTGGTCAGCCTCCTCAGTGAGGGGCAGAAAGGAGCTAAAACCTCCCAGAGGAGCTTGTAGGTTCCACCAATGTGTTGGAGAAGTAATTCAGGGCTCATGCAGTTTGGTCAGCTTAAGTACTTGACGACGAACATTTTACAGCTTTAGTTGTCTCATTCTGGCTAGAGAGGAGCAGACTTCATCCTCCCAGTCTTGAGGAAGGCCTGAGATGACACATCCGCTGTCATGCAGAGAGACTGGGAGGCCAGTCCCCTAAGCTGGAGCCAGTCCTTAATCACACACAACTTTCTTGTTACAGTCAGGGCAGTGGTGTTCATCTTCCTTAGAGATCCTTTTGCACATATAACTGTTTTTGGGTCATCTTTTCCTCTGTGTGCATCTTACTGCTTGGGTGGCATTAGGCAAGTAAATTAATTTCTCTGGGTCTTAGTTTCCTCACTGGCAGCAGTAAGGGGGTGGTACTAGGTGGTGTCTATAGCCCATCCTGCTCTAGAGCCGAGACCTTATGGAGTAAACCACATGCCTTACTTTTCTTGGGAAATGATCTTGTCTGGGCACCTGATCCTGTAGAAGACCTTGCTTAGTTGAAGTCCAGCAGCCTTTTTTGGTACCCTTACCTGGAACTAAATCAATCAGTTAATCAACAAACATTGATTGAGTGGTCTCTGTGTTCAAGGAGCTTATATTCTAATGAGAGAGACTACACATATACGTTGGCACAACTAGATGGCACAGTGGGTAGAGAGCTCTGGGCTTGGGAAAACCTTTACCAGCTGTGTGACCCTGGGCAAGTCAGTGTTGGTTTCCTCATCTGTAAAATGGGATTATTTTTCTCTGAGGATTATTTTGAGAAACAGATGAAGTAATAATTTTAAAGTGCTTAATCTAGTGTCTGGCACAGTTTGAATTATAAAAATGTTAGCTATTATCTACATATGCACATACATATTGCTGCTTGATTGCTGCTGTTTGTCCTTTGTTCTCAGAGAGAACTATATAACATCAGGAGCTGATATCTTGACTTGCAAGTGAATTAGATTTAAGTGAGAAAGGGCTTTGCAATGTCACCAGCCTTACTTTCTCCTTCAACGCCGTCAGATATGGATCAGGACACCTGGATGCAGTGGGGGACCTTGGCCTTTTCAAGCTAAGGTCTTTAAAGAACAGGTTTCAGTCTGACTGAGGCAGCGCCCATTCAGTGATTAAGGTGTAATAAAAAATGAGGCCAAGAATGGTCTCTTTAAAAAAAAAAAATCTGAGAGGTGAAGACCCTCAGAGTTTCTAGCCAAAACAGCCTATCTGGGCCCAAACAATGACCAAGTAGGACTTGGGCTGGATCCAGAATGATTTCAGGTTAAGGCTGGTCTTTAAAAGGAAAAACCAAAACAAAAAAGTTTCAGAGATTAAAATTTATATTCTCTTTGGGCAGAGCACTGGCAGTATAAGGGTGTGGAAACAGAAGAAAGGAAAGAGAAAGAAAGAAAGAAAGAAAGCCTTATCTATATGCATATACATATATATGTATGTACATGTAAATAGAGAAGACACTAGTAGTTTTCTTTGGGGGGGGGCGGTTAGGTGGGGGGAGACTTTCCTGAAGTCCTTCAGTAAGTCTTGAAGGAAGCCATAGATCTAAGAGGTAGAGGTGAAGGATGAGCCTATTCTAGGCACAGGACATCTGAAGATAGAGGAATAAAAAGTAGACCAGTACGGCTTAACCATAGACTCAGGTTAAATGCCCAATAGAGGATGTAGTGTGGTCCTAGAGGAGACAGAGAGCCAGCAGACTTGATTAAGGAGTGACTTGGTAGGACCTGCACTTTGGGGAAATTACTGTGGCAGTTGTGTGGGGGATGGATGTGAAGCAAGAGGAAAAATGAGGACCTCAGAATATGGTGGTTCAGTGAACATCCAGAATATGTGTATTTACTTACTTGTCAATTATATGCATGCACTTTTGTGCTAAAAATTGTTTTAAAAAGACATGCACATCCAGAGAAATTTAAAACGATGAGATAAAGATGAAATAATATCTGCTCTTAGAGCCAATGCTGGATTTTATTGAAGGGCTAGGTTAGAAGCAGGGAAGGATGATCAGTCCTGTGCTTTAGGAGAATCATTTTGGTTAATGTGTAGAAGATAGATTGGGGAGGGGAGATGACTGAGGCAGGAAGGCCCAGTACAAGGCTGTTAGAGAGAACTGACAAGGGTCTGAACTAGGGTGAGAGCTGTGTGGGAGAGAAGGGAAGGAGGCAGGAGGTGTGGAGGGATATGCAAGATGAAGAATGAGCAGTTGAGTCCAGTCTGGCCATCAGCAAGCATTAGTTCATAGCTTATAGTCACTGTGCTAAGCCCAGGGAATACAAAGGCAATCCCTACCTTCAAGGAGCTTATGTTCTAATGGGGAAAGACAACATATGAAAGGAAGCTGAAAAGGGGTAGTGGTGGAGGAGTGGGGAGATGAAGGCGTCCAGAGTAGAGAGCATTGTAGAGAAAGGCTTGGGCTTTTTCCTTAAAATAGGGATTCTGAGAGTAAATGGACAATTAGAGAAAGAGAGGTTGCAGCAGTGGAGGGTACTTCTAGTGTGTGAGTGAGGTTTCTGGGACATTGTAGAGAATGTTTGGGTGACTGGAAGGATAGTGGTCACCCTGACAATAGTAAGGAAGTTTGGGAGAGGATTGCTTTGGTGGGGAAAGATAATCAGATATCTGATTATCTCAGCCCACGCATGTGTTTCACTTTTCCTTCCCCCATCCACTGCCCCTTCACAAAAATGGTAGGAAGTAGAGCTCTTTGTCATTCTTCATTGCCCAAGAACGCATTGACCTTGTCCAAAAAATAGGTGTCTCATGCACTGCTTAGGCAGCAGTCTTCATTATCAGTCTAGACTCATGGTTGGTTACTATATTGGCCAGCATTCTTAAGTCTTTCAAAGTGGTCTTTACAGTGTTGCTGTTCTGGTTTTGCTCCCTTCACTTTTGATCACTTTATACAAGTCTTCCTGGGTTTTTCTGAAACCATCCTTTTCATCATTTCTTGCAACACAGTAATATTCATAGACCATGATATTGTTCAGCCATTCCCCTGTTGATAGGCACCTCCTTTGTTTCCAGTTGTATGCTTCTACAAAAAAGAGCTGCATAAATATGTTTGTCCATATGCATCCTTTGCCTTTTCCTTTGATTTCTTTAGGGCCATAGGTCCAAGGGGGTGTTGCTGGTTCAAATGGTATACACATTTGGGTGACTTTTTGGACTTTGTTTTCCTGAATGGCTGCATCAGTTCTCAGTCCCACCAACAGTAGTACTGGGTTTGTTTTCTCATAGCCCCTCCAGTGATTGTCATTTTCCTTTTTTTACCCACCTTGCCAGTCTGATGGATGTGAGCTCAAAGTAAAAAGTCAAAGTAACTTTAATTTTCATTTTGCTCATTATTAATGATTTAGAATGTTTTTTCACATAGTTGTTGAGAGCTTGGATCTCTTCCTTTGAAAATTACTTCTTCATACCCTTTGACTATTTATTAATTGGGGAATGGCTGTTATTGTAAATTTGTATCAATTTCTTATGTATCTTGGATATGAGACACTTTTCAAGAAACTTCATGCAAAGATCTTTTTTCCCAATTACCTTTTTACTTCTAATGACACAAATTCTTGATATGGTCTTTCAGTGACATTGATAGATTCTCAGTAAGTTACTCCTATTTACAGAATGTATTCAGAGATGTGTTCTATTTCATTGTGGAATTAGAATTTCACAGATATATAAGACTGATGCTTTTAATTCATTTGACTTTTTGCTTCCTAGACATCACTGTTGAAAGGGACCCTAGGCCCTTCATGTAGCCCAGCCCCACACATTTGTGATGGCTGGAGTCAGTTAAAGAATGTTTCTGCAAACCTGCTGTGTGCACAGGGCAAGACTTTTAACAGCCTGATATCTACAGCACAGTTAGCTATGAAATAACAACAGGTTACCAGAAAGTATGGGTTCATGAAGATGGACCTCATTAGCTTGGACTTGTGACCCTTCAGCCATCCATTCACTACGTGTAATGTGTGTGAGGTCTGCTGTTGTAGCAGTCTGCATGTTCACATCCAGGGAAGATTGGATGTGGTCTGGTTGGTAGATAGACTGTCTTGTGTGTTTTAATGAATTATGTGGCAGACCTGTTACAGAAATTGTACAAGAAGTGCAAGAATCACATCCTGGAGGTGTGTGTGCTCTGTGTTCTTGGGGCTTTGTTCTGCATCCTTGTGTAGATGAGGTGTACTGGTCAAGAGTACTGGGCCTGGAGGCAGGAAGACCTAAGTTCAAATCCCACCTCAGATATATACTAGTTCTGTGACCCTGGACAAATGATTTAACCTCTGCATTATAAGCTGCAAAATGCAAAATAATAACACCTACTTCATAGGGTTAATGAGGATCAAATTAAATAACATATAAAATGCTTTGCAAACCTTAAAGCACTATATAAATGCTAGCCATTTATTAAACCTTTATTCAGACAGGAATAACTGAAAGAAATCAGGCTGCAGCATTGCCTCACGTGTCCTTTTTGTGTAGAAATGTTCCTTATTAGGAAAACAGTTGACTTTGCCATTCTTATAAACTGAAAAGTCATCCACGCCCTTCCCCCCTCTCCCCTCCCCATTTAGGACGAGATCTGTTAAAAAGAAGTACAGTTTTGGAAGTATGAGATCGTTGTCCTTTGCTCATGAGCTGTTCTGAGCAGTTGTCTTTCTTAGACACACACACACACTCAGCTTCCTTCCGCTCCTACCCAGAACTTTTTGGGGGCCAAGAGATTTGAGTTCCAATCCTTACTGTGCCATAATTTCCTGCATCACTCTGGGCAGGTCTCTTTGCCTCTTGCCCTCCCCCCAAGAGCACTAGAAAATTTCTTGTGCTTTTGAGGTGTTGACTTTGTTGGCAGCCATTGTTGTTAAGGGAAGAATTCCTCTGCTTTCCTTCTGTGCTTCCTCATCTGTCATGATAATAAGAGGTTCTCCTACATGGCCTCCGAGGTTCTTCCGAACTCTAAATCTCTGAGCTTCTGCCTCTCTGCCCTTGTTAACGATGGCTACTTCTCTGAAAAGACTTCATTGGGCTGTCCTGAACACCTTGCTGCTCATCTCTAGGAGGATGGACAGTTCTCAAGTGTTTCTCCTCCTGATTTACTCAAGTTCTTCATTCCAAAGTCTTCTACCTTGCAACTTACTTTATTAAACACCCTGTTTCTTCATGTTTTAAACTGATAGACAAGATAATATAGATTGCTTTACAAGTAGAACAGAATAACAGAAGTGCTTGTACCCCAGGGACAACCTGATGCTCTTTGTACTTTTTGGGGATGGGGAGATGGTGGTGGTGGCGTTTAGCTTATGGAAGAGCAAAGGCAAACAGCTCTCTGAGCACCTTGTCTATGCAGACCACTGTCTTAGAGGCTCTGCCACAGTCACTAAACAACTTTTGGATCACTAATGATGCACACAGAATATTGTGCTTGCTACCAGTTTAAATTAAAGCTTTAAATGAAAATTACATTTAGTGAAAAATATTTTTCCAGTCTTTTCCCTTATTCTGACAGGTATCCCTTCCCCATCTTTCTGGATCTGGCAGATATTGCTCTGAGGGAAATAAATGATATGATAACCAGTGTCCCTTATTTTCTCTAAGATGGGGAGAACTTTTTTCCCTCAATATGCAGAGACTGATGGGTTTGGAATCTCTTTGCAAATGTGAGTCCTTCTATACCATTTTGCTTGGGTCTTAAAGTTTTGGTTGTTGTTCACTGACATACTTTTTCTCCTCATGAGGGAAGAAAGTGGCCCATACATCATAACAAGCAGACTAACAATACTGTAGTCTGCTGAACCTAGACCTGCCTCTTCTTGCCTCTTGCTCCCCCCAAGTATAGTCTAAAGCTTTTGAATTTTGAGGCAGCCATTGTAGTAAAGGGGAAAAAATGAAAATGGTTACTTTGCTTTCCTTCTTCTTGTTCCCAAATTGAATCTGGACTTCTGGTGCATCTTTTCAGGAGGCTCTTGGTCCAAGCCCTTTTTTTTCCCCTCAAATTTGTTGGGTTTCTTTTTGATCTTTTCTAGAGGCATTACTAAACGTGAATCCTGTCATTGTCACTGATGGTTCTTTTACTATTCTTCTTTGCAGTTTTCATTGAGTTGCAGGGGGAGAAGGAAGTATTTATTCTTAGAGTGGAAAAATGGTTTAAAATTACCTCAATTTTTTTTTTCCTAGATGGTACAGCTGCATGCTTGGAAAGAAATGCAGTTTGGCTCCATTGAAGGAAGAGCTTCGAATACAAGGGGTAAGTCCTAATCTGTTTCAGCAATAAGGGAAACAGAGATGATGTGGGACCCCAAGCATGGACAGGGGATGTGAACAAGCCAGTGGTCATCAGCCTATGGGAAGAAGCCTGGGAAGCCCCCGAGAGAGTCAGAAAGTGAAGACACAAGTGGAGTGGAAAAGGAGCTGTCTGGCTCTCTCAGGGTTGAGGCAGCCTTACATAATGGGCTGGAAAATCCTAGCAGACAACTAAGAGGGGGTTGCTAGGGAGAGAAACGATAGGCCAGGGGAGGGGATGGCTCAAATATATTGAGATATGAAAGAAGTATTGAAAAGGAAGCTATTGTAAGCCCCTTCACTGTACAGATTATAATAGGAGGTTAAGACCCAGAGGGGGAATTCAGAAAGGTAAATTGGTAAGTTTCATGTCTCCGTGTATCCTGTTTCACATATTCGGGCAGATGGTCTGGATTTGGGAGAGTTGGCTCAGCTTACTGTGCTGGGGAACCTTCCATAACAAAGTGGAAGAAAACTTAGAGTTAGAGAACCTATCTGGCTTCTGCCAAGGCCAGTCAGTAAATTCTGGGAATGGGAAATGCTCTTTCCATTTTTGGCATGACTAGAATGGAAAAAAAAGACTGTTGCATTTGAAACAGGAATTCATTGGCCATCTGAATTTGGTAGTTAGGAAGTTGGTTTTGGAATTCCAAAATTTTAGACACTTTGTTGTATGTGGCCAGTCAGTTCGGGATGCTAATTTTCATTCCCTAAATTAATTGCAACAAAGGGCTGTGTGAATTGACCTGGTGGTCACGGCACCAGTGAAAGTGGCAGCAGTTGTGGGGCTAGAAAGTAGCCTGCTAGATTTTTGTAGCCTGTTGCTGCTCTTCCTGCTTCTCACCAGCGCTGTGCTTCCTTCTAAGCTCACATTTTACAAGGACCACTTTCCACATTCCTTTCTCGGGAACCAGTTTTGGATCGGTGCCTTTGAGTTGGCTTCATCAGTCTTCTCTCGAGTTTAAGGGAAGGTACCTGACCTCAAAGCCCCTTTTAACTCTGTATTTTATCATAATCATTACATAAGGAAGATTAAGACCTTGTAGATGATGGCACTGTTTTGCTTCATTGTCATTTGATGATATTTGATGTCTCTCTCCCAGGTCCCTAAAGTCACCCACACGGAATTCTGTCAGGGGCGCACAATGAGATGGGCTTTGGCTTGGAGCTTTTATGATGACGTGACGGTGCCTGTAAGTACTGACCCCTTGCTCCTGTGGGGTAGTCAGTCATAGCGTGCCCTAGATGGTTGTACTACTTTCCTGGAGCGTCTGTGCTGTGCTCACTTGTTTCCTGGGCATTTCACTATGGGTCACAATTGAAACGCTGACCTCTAAAGCTGCATTGTCCTTTGACCCTGCCTGCCTCCCCAGATTTGTGTGGTGAAGGCCAAGGTAACTTGTAAATTGAAAAGTCAGGATAGCTTTTTTTTTCTTTTTTGGAGGGGGAAGGCAGGGCAATCAGGATTAAGTGACTTGCCCAAGGTCACATAGCTAGTAAGTGTGATCAGATGTCTGAGGCTGGATTTGAACTTAGGTCCTTCTGACTCTGGGCTGGTGATCTATTCACTGTGTCACCTAACCCCCCCCCCCCCCCCCCCCCCCCACACACACACAGACTAGCTTTCAAGAGCAAATTTTTACCCTGTTAAAAGTGTACATTTATAAAATTCCTTTAATTAATGTTCCCTTTTGCCTTTCCTTCTCTTCTAAGGCATTTGTAAGCATACTGAGGGGCTGCTGGAAGATCCCTAACCTTAGGCGTGAATTCTTAGAGGGCAGGAAGGACCTGACTCCATACAAATTTGAAAATATATTCCTGGAATTTCAGTTTATAGGCTTTTTTCTTTCACTTAGTGAATATCTTCCACCCTAACCTTTAATCACATGAGGGTGGAGCAGAACAGGGGTTGTCAGCAGCCAAGCTTCCTTGCTCAGTCCCAGGTTCTCTTTGAGGCCAGAGTGGTGGAATACAAGGTGGTAGCCACAGTTGATCTGAGGAATCAGAATGGCAGGAGGCGAAGGTGTAAGGTGTCAGCAGTTAGTTTTCTTTTTAGTCTCCATTTTCCCCTCCTGTATTTCACATCATTAATCAGAAATATTTGGTCCATTGGATCATAGATTCAGATTGGAAAGGACTCTTGACAGATCATTTAGCCCAAGCCTCCTTATAGTATAGACAAGAAAACTGAGGCCCGGAGAAGTGGCTTAACTAAGGCCATCTAGGTAGTGAAGTGGGATCTGAACCTAATCCCTCTCCTCCTCCATCCATGATGCTGGTACTTGACTTTTCATGCCTTGGAGGACAGGAGTATCCATGCCCTTCAGCCTTCTACCCCTCACTAGATGGCCTAACTTCTTTGTGTCAGAAGCCAGTTCAGAGGCCTGCTTTGTGTTGGAGAACACTTTGGGTCCGAGTCTGTCGGTGTACACTGCTGCATGGAGAGATGGGGATGGAGCAGCTGGTGGTCATCACTGTATTGCCTGAGTGACTGAACTG
This sequence comes from Petaurus breviceps papuanus, assembly GCF_028583685.1. Classification (NCBI taxonomy): domain Eukaryota; kingdom Metazoa; phylum Chordata; class Mammalia; order Diprotodontia; family Petauridae; genus Petaurus; species Petaurus breviceps. The sequence continues at coordinate 17,758,274 of NW_027185798.1, forward strand.
GAAGCTTGAGGGCTGTGGTTCTAGGGGCTCCCTGACTCCTCTTTCCCCTGTAGGGCTGGTTGAGTGGGCGGGAGGGGGCGGTGTATTGAAACAAAGTTTCTTGCTTCTGTTTTGGCAACTTTGGGCAGACCTTTGAAGGCGTTGGAAGGTTGCCTGATGCACTCTAGGTGATTGTTCTCTATTGTATAGAGAGAATTCATTGGCTGGAAAGGTGCCTTTGGTTAATGCCTCCCTCCTGCCAGCAGCCATGAAGGTCAGTTCTGTCTGAGGCCAGACTAAGACCCTAAGAACCTTCCTTTTGAACTGGAGGGCACAAGTGGTATAAGACGTGCCAGTAGTAGGGTGGTTAGGTGGTACAGTTGATAGAGCAACTGCCCTGAAGTCAGGAGGATCTGAGTTTTAATCTGGCCTCTGACTGACTGTGGGACCCTGGGCAAGTCACTTAACCCTAATTGCGTTCCCCCCTGCCCATAAAAAGTCTAAAGAAAGAAAGGACTGAGAGGTGCTCTGTTTCCCCCCAAAAAAGACTTGCCCCCAAATGGTTAAAGGTGTTCTTAGTGCACTGCTTTCTTCCTAGGCTGACCCAACAGCTGCAGTAGAGGCAAACAGCACCTGCTTCCTACATCCATTGACATCTCAGCTAGAAAAGCTGATAATTAGCTCTGGCAAAGCCTATGCTAGCTCAGAGACTGGAGTCCTCCTGGCCTCTGTGTGTGGTTGTGGATTTCTATATGTCTTAAAAAATTGGTGAGGTCTCAGGAACCCCAAAGGGCTCTTTCTGTATCTGCAGCTGATCTTTCAGAAGTGGTGGCCAGGCTGCTGCCCTGCCTTTTAAGTCCTGTTCAGTTTCTCACAATGAAGGAATGCTGTTTCCTTTTTTTTTTTTGAGGGGGGAAGGCAGGGCAATTGGGTTAAGTGACTTGCCCAAGGTCACAAGGCTAGTGTTAAGTGTCTGAGGGGGGATTTGAACTCAGGTCCTCCTGACTGCAGGGCTGGTGCTGTATTCACCGTGCCACCTAGTTGCCCCAGAATGCCATTTCCTAAAGGTTTCAGATTTTTCCTATGCTAGAGTACTGGTCATCTCCCCCTCCCCCCCAGCCCAGTCAATACTACATTCCCAAATGTTCCATTAGATGCACTTAATCTGCTCTAGGAAAAGTGGCAGTTTCTGATTCATAGCAATCCAGCAACAGTTTCTTAAGACTGGCATGCTGGATCTGTGTGTCCGTATGTCTGTGTCTGTGTGTGTCTCTGCTATTGCCTGAATATACCCAGCCCTGCTTTCTCTGGTGGGCTAGGTGAACAGGGAACATATGGTTTGGGGTTTGGTTGTGGTTGCATTGTCCTTTAGCAGCCTCCCCCTACCCATTGTTTAGAACTGCTCACCTCATTTAGCCCTGGATCTGGAAGAGACGGGAGAGGAAGCCTAGAGAGTCACTTAAGCAGAAATATTGGCCTACTTCTTGCTTTCCTTTTTTTTTTTTTATCTTAAGCCATTTTAGTGTAAGCATGCAAGTTTCTACGGCAACTTCTGTTTTCACTTATCCCAGGCCTACTGACTCATTTCTGTTGATGCTGAACGTTAAGAAAAATCTGATTTTTACTGCCAAGTCAAGTGCCTTTGCTAAGCCTGTAGATCCTGTTGTCTGGATTTATCTTAGCAACAAAAAGACGGGTCCTGATGTTGATAGAATTTTTGCAGAATCATTTCTGATGAGGGAACATATTTTAGCAACTGTTCTTTTCAGAATTCTAGCAAGAAGCTTAGTGTTTCTTCTTTGGCCCATTCCTTTTTTATAGGCACCCCAAGGGAGAAGTGCTATATTTCTGCCCTTTTAGGAAGTTTGACACTTGGAGTTTAAGGAAACCTCTCCCCTGTCCCCAAGACTAGCTATTGAGTTATGCATGGTCTTATTTGCTTGGAGGATTTTCTTAAAGTATGTCTCATACTTGGTCTCAAAGAGACATCTTTAGGGGGTCTTCCTTTAAGCCTAGGGCTCTCCTATTAGGACATTGCCGTGAGGAAACCAGATAGAATGCATTTGTTAGGGTTAAGGTGGCTCAAGAACAGCTCTCCCCCCAGAGTGAGAGAGAGTGGAGCATCATCATCCCCAACTAGGGAGAAGACCTGACGTGGAAGAATTGGATTAGAGTCCTTAGGGCACTGATGCCGCCCACTTTCCTGAGATCTTGGAGAAAGTGGAGGCTTTCTTGGTTTGTACCATAAGTTTACAAAGATCATGAGCCAGTTGCAGATTCAGGTTGAAATCTCATAGCTGATCAGGGAAGAGGCATGAAAGACCCCCCCAAAAAAGGTGGGAGGACCCTTGGAGGCCATGGAGTCCAACATGGGAAGTGAGCAGACCTCCAGAGGCAGGATCATTTAGTGATCCTGCATTTATGTTTTCAGAAGGCATACAAACTAGACATTTATTAATAAGTTTCCCAAACCTCTGAGTGACATGTACAACACTTAAGTAGCATTCTTTCAAAATAATGTTTTGTCATCCAAATTGTCTTGCATATTGCCCAAACTGCCAACCTTCCCCAATTCTTTGATTGTTCTGTCGTGTCAGCCAGTTTATGGTTTAGTTTTCTTAGTGATCCATGCACAGGTTGCATTGAATGTAACTAAAGTGTTTGGTGAGTCTGGTCTTTCATAGAACCATAAGCAGCACTATCCAGGTACAGTGATCTTGTCTTTGAGAAACCACTCAGTTATCTTAAAGATTGGCAGAGTGTGTCAGTTTAATATTAAAAAAAATATGTGCATATATATAGTTAAAATTGTAACTAGTTGACTAAACTGAATTTTTCACTTCTATAGTGTCATATAAGGCAAAAGTAAGTTAAAATTTCTCAGGTAGATATGGTCCCTTGGCCATTGGCCCTGCCACCATCCCAGGATGAGGATTCCAGGCTGAGGGAGCTATTAAAAGAAGATCCTGCTTTCTGTCAACTTTCTCTCCAATTCAGCAAGTATTTTTTATGTTCCTAGAATTACAGGGAACAGAAGAGAAATGTCTAGGATCTCGTCCTCATTTTCAAGCAGTTTTTTCATAATTTTGGTAGAGAGAAAAGCCATGTATGTATTGGGTTTTTGCAGGAGAAGACGGTATGTGAGTAACTGCTGGCATGAGTGATGCTCATTAGAATAGGTAAAAAACCAGTCTGGGCTCGAGGTGCCCTGAGATCAAGAATGGGTGGAATGTAGGTGAAGGAGGGGTGGATCATGCTGGGAGGGGGAAAGATCAGCACAATGTAGGAGGCCAGGCCCGTGTTCATTGGTATGGTTTCCATATAATCCATTGAATCCTCAATACAAGAAAAAGGGAGAGGAGAGGCAAGCCTTTTTATTCCTTTTAAGCCTGTTGTCTGCTTTCCTCCAGAGCCCTGGCAGGTACTTGGATGTGTTTGGATTGCTGCCCAGCAGCACAAAAAATATTACAAATCACACCTCCTTAAACATCCTGCCTTGTATCAGGACAGTAGCATGAGATTGAACCTCTTTAATACACCTGTCCTTCTGCAGTGGCAGGGGGGAAGGGATGGTATGTTAAGAATTTTTCCCCTGCCCACATAAAAAATAAATTTGTATTTAATTTTGTAACCACATTAGTGTAAACAAGGCAATGAAAGGTGAAAACAAGAGCAGAGTAGGTCACAGGGATGTATTAAATGCCTGCTGTGTGTCTGTGTGTCAGATACTTCCCAGACATCTGGGAAGAATTCACATTTATATGTGGACATTGAATTTAATTTTTCCCTGACCACTCAGTCCAAAAATGCTTCACAATATCTGTTATCCTTTTAAATGTTGTCCTTTTTCTCAGAGCTGCTTTGGAATTTCTCTTGAGGAATCCCTTCAGAATATTAACCTCATGAGGACAAATTTAAGTCTTTGATGGTGGGTTTTGGAGTAGCCAATAAGTCATTCAGAACCATGTTTGGTGAAAAAAGTAAATAACCAAGCCGGAGTCATAGTTATACCCCAGCTGGAAAAGAGCTGTGACTTTTATCTATGAAGATTTTCCTTCCACTGATAGTGAACACTAACCCTTCTCTTTAGTCAGTATGTAGCAGAGTTAGTCATAGTGTGTTAAAAACAAATTCTTCCCCTGCTGGCTGTTATCTCCTGGTTCTCAGATGACAGCTCCCAGGACTGTGCTCTAAGACTTTTCAGCTGTGTCTGAGGAGAACCCTGGTCCACCTCTGTTCCACGATGAGGGTTTGGACTTGAGTGGAAAAACTGGGTTGTATTCTTCTAAAAAGGAAGGTGTAACCATAAAATATTGAGGTTAGTTCTTCCTGTGACTTGAGCTATTTAAATCAGCTCAGACTTGAACTAAGGCATAGCTGCATAGTGATTGTTTTGAAGGGGCCAGTTTGCGTTGCTTTGGGTTATATAAATTCTGGCATGTTTCTTTTAAAGAAAAAATATAAGTATATAACTTCCTGCTTGGATGCCTTCAGGGTACTGGCTTGGATTTCTTTCAGCTCTTTGAGGGCTTCTTTGTTGATTCAAATATTTAAGTTAAATTCATATGTTAGATCTTACTAGGGTATGCATGCCTATAGTAGGCACTTAATAAGATTTGAATGAATCAAGTAGGACTTTTTGATGAAATGTAAAAAATGTACCAGCTATGTCCACCCAGAAGTTCTAGTCTTTGTTGCCCCTAATGCTTGTGTTGGCACTGGTCCTTTTGTTCTCTCAAGGAAGAACATCCAAATGCAGTTTCTGTAAAGAGTGGCAGAGAACGTGCCCTGTTGCCAAGATGAATTTTTCTGTTCTTACCTCTGTAACAGCTTCAGAGTCATGGGGGGGGGGGCTGGGGGTGTTGCAGGGCCATCTCATGCATCCCTCCTCACCTCAGTTGTCTTTCTTCAGGGCCAATCTCTTGTTTCTACCGACTCTTATCTGTCAGAACCTGGGTGCAAAGAGTCTTCATTCTCAGGATTTTTCTTAAGTAGCCTTCTTCCCCTTAACTCCTTCCTCTTCCCCTCCCTCTTCTCTCTTCTTCTTTCTGTTCTCCCTTTCCTCTCTCACTCTCCCTTTGTTCCCTCTGTTTCTCTTTCCCTCTTTTTAAAATCAGAGCACTTACTTTCTCCTGGTTTTCTTGAGAGTTGCTGTTGATTATAACAAACAGACCAGGGCCATATGTCACAGTCTGTTAGCTACAGGCATCTCACTTAAATCTCATTCATAGCTATTGTTAAATCTATAAGTGAGGGCAAAAGTGGGAGTATAAAGAATCTTAAGACTCTTAAATCTTAAAATTTGTAGGTTTTAAGTAAATTATTTGAGCAAATATATTCATTATTTTAACTTATTGTGATACCCCTCCCCCCAGTTCTTTGTGTTCTGAACAGTGTCACCAAATAGCAGATAAAATTATTGTGTAAACCACTAAATCCATGCAGTTTGTGATAGAAACAATCCTTTTTGGAGGGCAAATGACCCAAGGGACTGATTTTATGTTGTAAATTTTAGCTGCATGGTATTACGGGGAAGGGGCCTTCTAATCTGACATAAATTGTAAAGTGGGCACTGGTCCTTTGCATTAAACTGGATTACCCAGTTGTAAAACATTGATTTTTAGACTTTAAAATTTTGAATTATTTAAGTGCACCTTGCCTGCTAAACTAGATTGTTGCTGTTTGAGGACTTGAAATAGATCTCTGTGGTGATGACTTTAGATCTTAATGTTAGCAAAATAAGTCAAATTTTAATTGCTGGTGAAGCAAAGACAAAGCCATCTATCTGTAAGATTTCCCATTCACAGGACACATGTGAAGAAGCAGGAAACTATGCTAATATAAGGGATCTTTGTGGATAAATTTATGTGGTGCTTTCTTAAGACCTGCCCTTGCTATTTATTGCATTTTAATATGACCCTACGGAGTAAAAAGGATTTTCAACATGTCAGAGTCCACATCAGGATGAGAGGGAGGGAGGAATATTGTTGTTCTGAACAATGTTGAAGTTTGTCATCATTAATTTATATGAAAACTTTGCTTGGAAATTTATTTAAAAAATGAAATTGTTAGCCTGTTTAAGCCTCAGGACTGGTGTAAAACTCAGTTTGAAATATATTTTTTCTTCTTAGTGAAAAAGCAAACTGTAAGCAAATCTGATATTTCTGATGACATAATATCCTAAGGCAGATTAGAATATGGAGCCCCATTTGGGACGGGGAGGTCTGTTATTTAAACCTAGATCAGCAGTTTAATGTTTTTGTCTTGTTGGATCTGACCTGCCTTAGGCTTTGGAAAAGCAGGTAACAGCAGAGGAGGCCAAATGAACAGGGTTTTGGTTTCCTCCATCCATCTCTAGAGTGTGGTGGCAGGGTTGGGGGCGGGGGGGGCAGTTCCTTTGGGAAATCTACTTCACTCAGCCTCTCAGGGACTAGAGAATAAGTTCAGGAAACTGCCCTGCTGCTCTTTATCTCCATGGTCAGGCACTTTAAAGAACCAGAATGAATCCCAGGAATGGCACTTGGGTAGTAACTGCTTCCAGTAGGATCTTGATTGTGTCACAGGGCCCAGTACACTCGTGTGTGTGCATACACACACATTCTCTGTCTCTCTGTTTAAAGGTGAAACATGGAACTTGATTCTGTTACCCACTTTTTATAGCTTCAAGTACAATGTAACTAGTTTAATACTTGGATTTTTATATTCTTGGCCAGGAGATACTTGAAAGCTACTGGCACACTCATGAACGGTTACTTTTTCCCTTACTATGTTATTAAGTCATTACAACACTACTCTCTCAAATGTCAAATCTGAATCTGTCTGATCTTGTCTGGAAGTGTTAGCAAAGCAAGCCCAGGCTTGGGCCCAGCACAGAACCCACTGGTTGTCATTTCCCCAGAGTGCTTTTGATTGGCTTCTGGTAAATAGTCAAATCCGCTTGTTGTTGTTTTAAAGCATTTCTTCATGTCATGCTGTTTTGTTTAATCTGCTTGTTAATTTAAAGATAAGCCTTAAAGAGTTGTTGGAAATTGTTACATTGAAAAATCCTCAGTATAGAAATATCATGGCTTTCCCCATGTGTCTGTATTGGAGGAAGAAACTTGCCGCCCTGTACCTTCAGTTTTCTGCCTAAAACAGTTCTGATCTAGTAAAAGTGGTTCTGCTTAGAATGCCCCTGGGACTTTCAGCAAGTAATTGGGCCTTTTTGTTCTGTTTCCTCCTCTGTGAAATGTGGATCTAGGATTGCCTGAAAATAGCACTGGTTCCTTTTGGAATGGAAGCGTTTCAAAATTGTTTGACCTTCTGGTCTTTGTGTACCACTCTGCTCAGTCTCCAGGGTCCTCACTCTTGTCTTCATCTTTATATGGCTTTGAGTTTTAAGTCTCTGATGTGACTATAGTAAGATTTTTTTTTGGCGGGGGGGGGGGAGAAGCTAAATAGCCATAAAATATATTTTAAAAACATTGCTTCTGGATGAGACCAATCTAGGGAGATGCTTTCATTTTTAAGAAAAAAAAAATATGGTGACGTAATTGAGCTTGAATGTGGTATTTGAGTCCCTCTAGTGGGTATGTCTAGGAAAGATTTAGATTCCATGCTTGAGGAAGAAGAAAGAAAGGGATGACAGGCTTACGGACTTAATTTGGGTAAAACCAGCTTCTAAGTTCAGCATTTTCATGGAAATTTGGAGAGATGAAGAATCCATTGGTTCCATTAAGGATAGTGCCAGCTTATTAGCTAGCTAGCTTGTTCCTGCTATCCAGTAGGATTCAACCTATGATACCTGTGGCTCTCATTGGAAATGAAAGACAAACTCTGGAAATCTCTGGCTTATTCCAAGCTTCTACAGACGTTGAAACACAAATTAGAAATTGATGATCCAGGTGCATGCAGTTCCTTTAGAACAGGGCACATCATATCCCCAGGGCTCTTGTTCTTTCCTGAAATGAAGTCCTATCTCTTGCATGAGACCTTCCTTTCTCCCCAACCCCCCATGCCCACCCCCGAGCCATTGGTGCTCTTCCTTTCCCCAGTCTTGAAATGGCTTAGTATATATTTTATATTTACTTCTCTGTACAGTCTTTCCCCCCTACTCCAATTCTAGGTATAGGGATGTCATTGTCTGGCACATATCTTTAACTGATACTTTTATTCAGATCTGCTGAATTGAATGGAATGATATGAGTTTACTTTGGCCACAGCAGATAAGGGAATTACCTGTTGTTGACTGATTTTTTATCAACTAAGGTGTTAGTGAAATTTCACTCTGTGTGTGTGTGTATGGATGTTTAGATATGGATGTTTTAGATAATTTTTTATCTACTAATCCCATCCCACTCCTCTTCTTTTTCTTTCAGTCACCTCCATCTAAGAGAAGAAAACTAGAAAAGCCTAGGAAGCCCATTACATTTGTAGTATTAGCCGCCACAATGAAAGAGTTATCCCTCAAAGCTTCTGCTGTGGGCTCGGAGACTGTGGAAGGCATAGCAGTTATTATAACGTGGCTTGAAAAAATCCTCACTGATCTGAAGGTACCTGATTTAGGAGATGAAAATGTTTCTCCTGATCTATTTTGGGGGGCAGCAAGAGGGGATACAGAGTTGATGTCTATGAAATTTTATTTTTTCCTTCAAATAGGTCCAGCATAAACGGGTCCCCTGTGGAAAAGAGGAAGTTAGTCTATTCCTAACAGCCATAGAAAACTCTTGGGTTCATTTAAGGAGAAAGAAAAGAGACAGAGTGAGGCAATTGAGAGAAGTTCCTAGAGCCTCTGAAGACTTCATTCAAGCTATGGAAGAGGAGAAACCTATGCCTAAAGAGATGGAAAATAACCCAGATTGGACCAGGAGCCCTGCAGAGAGCTCTCCATCCAGGCCTGCCCTGTGTGGGCCTGAAACAGCTGTGTCCGAAAGTCACCACCCAGACAATAGCCAGGAACCAATGGAGGAGGAAGGGACTGAGAAAAAGGGAAGGACAGAGGTTTTAGAAAGTGGAAGGGGCTCTTTCTGTGGCACTGAGGAGCTAGATGCTCTTGAAGAAGTTGCCAATACAGTGGCTGGAAGAGAGAAAAATTCTCAAGGGGCTCCCGGACATTATCTGTTCAAGTGTTTAATAAATGTCAGAAAGGAGGCAAACGACGACACAGTGGTAGAGATGCACTGGGTTGAGGGCCAGAACAGGGACTTAATGAATCAGCTCTGTACGTATTTACGCAACCAGATTTTCAGGCTTGTTGCTAGTTAGCCCCAAACAAATTCCTGGCACAGCTGGGTCAGTCCAATGTAGGGCAGCTCACCTTTTAGAACTTCTTTTCACTAATTCAGGGGAGAAATCAATGACACTAGCACGAATTTTTTAAATACAGTTCCAGTGAGACAACCCTGGGCTGGATTAGTTTGTTTCTTTGTTTAGATGCAGGGAATCGCTGTGAAGTGACACTGGAGGAAATGTCCTGGATGTTAATAACAATAAAAAGCTACCAGGAGGCTGGGATTGTGGATGGATTTAAATTCTGGCTGGCTTCGTGTTGGACTGGCTCTCCAAGGCCAGCAGCTTGTTTGTGTAGTATCTGAGGTTTGGGCCAGGCATCTGTTTCATTTGGCCTGCAGGGATATGCTCAGTCTTTCAGGCCTTCTCTGGAGGGTGCTGCTTTGGAGAGACCTCCACTCAGAAGACAGCTCACTTAGCAGGCTTGGGGCTGTCCTCCTGAGTCAGCAGCTAAGACTGAACTTGCTGACTGGTGTTCTTTTCTGATGCCCCACCCCATACCTTCAAACAGGAGCCTAACCCTAAGGGTCCGATGGTGACTTAGGGAAGATAGAGCCCAGGAGCAAAGGGCTTCAGATTCATTCCCAGGAAGACATGCCTCAACTTGGGTTTTCTTGATGATTAGAAATTGGCGAGAGGCATGTGCTTAATGAGTCAAAGAAGAGAGCCATCTCTCTGGTGCTGTTGCTCCAAAACCTAAAAGTAAAGCAGTATTCTCCACTCTGAGCCTAATATTTGTACAGGCTTCTTTTAGCAGAATTAATTCCACACAATTTTAGAATTAATTATTTTCAAATCTCAGCCAAGATTCATTTGATGTATTCATACATACGTACACACACGTATGTATATTTATATACATACTTAAGAATATTCAGAAATGAAAAATGTCAGTCCTGTTTCTTGTTTTAGGGGGCTGTTGGTGATTGATTTGAAGTTATCAGAAACTAGCAATACACGTTTGTTGTCAGAGTAGTCTGTTGGCAATTGGGTGGTGGTCATTTGTTGACGGGTAAATTGATGCTGACTGAACATTAGTGTAATCTAATCCTCACTATATTTTTTTTACTAGCAGTAGAATTTGGATTCCTAGTGTAACTCTTTTCTCCAAACAAGTGTTTCAATAAGAATGCTTTGGGTTCCATTAGAGTTGGAAAGGCTGGGGTTTTGTTTTTAAGCCCAGGTCATCCCTTCTCCAAGATCAACTCTATATTCACTAGGCTTTGTTGTTCTAATTCTGAGGTTTTATCTATCTAGAGCTTGCTCTATAGATATCTATCACTCTCCCTTCCTCAAGGGAAAAAAAGCACAAGCACTGAGGTTTTTTAGAGTAGGGACATGGGAAAGCCACCTTGAGCACACATGGGGTTTCTTTGCCCACAGCTTTTGGCTTCGTTGTTACAAGGCTGTAGCTGTGATTTTCTATCCTACAGTGTTAGAGCTAGGAGGTACCTCAGATGCATTTAGTCTTATACTCCACCCCAGCCCCTTCTTATACGCTTCATTGTGCAGATAAGAAATCATCATTAGGGTCACGAAGCTAATTAGGAGCAGTGCTAGGGCTGAAACCCACATTTTCTGACATCAGGGTATAATTCCTCATGTTTGCAGTACTCATTAAATGATAACTGTTCATATTTAAAACAGAAAACAGTGTTTGCTGTTTTTGTTGTGGGAGAAAGAGAGCAAGTATTTACAGAGCATTTAGTGTGTACCAAGAAACTTTTGCTAAGTGCTTTTTACAGTTCTCTCATTTGATCCTCTCAACCACCCTGTGAGGCAGATGATTATGATCCCCATTTCACAGTTGAGGAGACTGAGGCAGACCAGTTAAGTGACTTGACTGGGGTCTCACAGCTAGTAAATCTCTGAGGCCGGAGTTTGACTTAGGTCCTCCTGACTCCAGACCCAGTGCTCTTGTGTACTGCACCATCAGCTCCCTCTGCAGGATAGGATTTTAGAAGTGAAAGGGATCTTAGAGGTTCTGTGGTCCAACCCTTTTCTTTCTCAGATGAGGAAACAGAGCTGGAACTGGTAAGTAACTTAACCCATGTCCTAGGAAGTGGCAGAGCCTGTGGCTCCCGATCCAGGGGCCTGATGTTTTAGTGGGTGATTCCTAGGCTGCCCCAGGTTCTATGGGAGGGTGTATAAACTCTCCCATTGGAGGCTTCTGATTTTGGAGGAATTAAGCCAGGATTATACTTCCATTTAAAATCATTTGGAAACAAATTGGAGCTTGTCTGTATTTGAACCCTTGATTTTAAATGCCTTGTAGGGAAGGAATAGGCTACTTTTTAGCTCAAAGAAGCTGGCAGTGTTTTTGCCCTCAACGAGTTAGTTATTTTAAAAATGTTTTTTGCTTGAGCACATATTTTCCAGTTGGGCTAGAGGGAGGTGGGGTTGGATGTCTCTCTTCTTTTAAGGAGTAGATTTTTGTTCCAGAGCATGTGGTTAGTTAGACTCGTAGAATCAACACGTGGCTGACTATCAAGTGTAGAGGTCCAGGCCTTAATGAAGAAGGGTATGTGTTAGGTGGCAGTCTTTAGCAGGCTCCCCCAGAAGTGCTCTTCCCCCTGCCGCCAGTTCCCCTGTGCTTGATAATTGGCCAGGAGAGGGAAGGTGAGCTTGCCTTTGGCCACCGCTCCCCTTGTTCCCTACGGGAGTGGATGTGCTTTCAGAACTTCTCTTTTTCTTGTCTCACTGTTTGCCAGGTTTGCTCTTGAAGTGTGCCTGCCTCCTTGTCACATCTCTGTGTCCACGGCATTGAAGCAGGCCAGGCTTGCTGCTCGTCTGACTCAGCTCCATTATTTCTCCCTTTTTGGACTTTGATGGATGTGTTTGATCCCAGATACAGTGCTCTCCTGCCCATTCTCCTTATGTGTATGTGGTGTTTAGAGCTTCATCAAGAATAAATAGAATTGAGTTTGAAAAATCTGACATTGAAGCCAACTTGAATGTAAATGGCATTGATATCCCTTCTGCTTGAATCCCTCAAGTGACTTCCCTTAGTGGATTTGCTTCTTCAAGGGGATAGCCAGAATTGTCAAATTGTTTTAGGTCTATTCCAGACTGAGAAGGTGTCAGTAGTCTTTCCATGATCCTTTCCTTGTAGGCTGCTACTTTTGAAGATCTTTAAAATAGGTTTAGTATGCTTAGACTGCTGCTCTGTCACAGCCTGCTTGGTCTCTTTGAACCTAGATCTGGGGCTAACCCCCTTGTCATTTCTGAAGAAGCTGACGAAGCCTGAGGATGCTGCTGACATGGAAATTGCACTTGGCCTGCTTTCTTAGAACCCTTTCTGGTCTCAGTTCATGTTTAATGTTAAGTGAAGTTGGTTCCATAACTAACAATATCCAATCTTGTACACTGTTAAGAGTGAGTGTAATAACCTGGTTTAATAGCAGTGGGGATGTTCTATACTGTGTTACAGCAGCTCTGAGAACATACAGTTGTTAGTGGTCGTATAGTTAGATAAGTTAGTGGGTCAGAGACACCCCCTCTCCCCCAAAGAAGACACTAAGTGACAGTGCCCATGATTTCAGACCTCCTAAGGAGGGATGGAGCCCACCAGCCCGTGATGACCATCAGGTCTTTGGTATAACATGGGTTGGGGGCTCTACAAAGAGTTGATGCTCAGGCAGTGCCTAAGCAGCTAGAGCCTAGGCATGCCAACTTTGCAGAGATGTCTGGAGCTTTCGTGCAGCTGGTATTGGAACTGCCTTGAACTACGTTGTTTTTTCATACTTGCCCAACATTCCTCAGCTTCTTGAGTGGTGCTGAAGAGCCTGCAAGGCTGATGGGTATAATACCTTGTTTGCTTTGAAGGTCCTATTCTATATGATGATGGTTTGGTTGTCTCCCTCTCCTAGGATGTCATATTTCACATTTGCCTCGTGGAGTTAGAGAATCTCCCAGCAGGATGTAAAGATTGTCCAGAGCTTTTGTCTCATGCCTTTCCTGGGGGTGAAAGCACCCTGAATACATGTCACTCAGTCTTCCAAAGGAAGCGTGTTTGGTCCTTGACATGGATTCAGTTGATCGTGTAATACAAATGTGAAGCGTGGGAGGTATGTTCCCGTTTGAGAGTGTTTGGTTAGGATGCAAATCTACTTCTCTTAATACCTAATGCTTTAATATGGCCTTGTTTTTAAACACCAGCTACTCCTGGCTTGTAAAGACCATTACTCGGGGAGGCAGAAGCCAGCTGTTTGTCCAGACCAGGCTCTAAGGCTCTAAAATCGTTCAGCCTTTATTCATTTCCTGTCCAAGGACCTGCAGTGTTGACACAAGCAGTACATGGCATTCCCTCTAATGGCCACAAGGGGGCATTTGTGGCCTTTTTTCCAAAGTTCTCACTTTCTTATGGGAAAGAATGGCTTGGGCCTTGGTGTTGGTATTTTCTTTAAAAACCTTTATGTTTTAATTGCCTCCAATATGAAGATTAGCCTTCCAGATAAGCCATTTCCTCCTCAGCTGTCATCAAGAATGGGAGGTTCTTTTGACTTTGTGTTTGCTATTAATTAGGCCTTAAGAAATTTTTAAAGGAAGGAGGGGGTGACACACATACAGCCTCAGAAATTTGGGGAGCTCCAAGGAAGAAACTATTTGGGACATTCTCTGGTCATGTTTTTCATCATTTTGCTTCCTGTTTAGTTTTATAATTTGGTTGTGAATACACTAATACTCCTTGCACATTGTTGTTTAAACCAGGGTGGCCTTTTGGGTGGTGAGGGGGCCAGTGTCCGCCCAGTGCTGCCGTCACTTTTCTACCCTGAAGCTCCTTTGGAAGGTGTGTTGCAGTTCTGTGTCTGGTCAGGGCATTGTGCTGGCTCTGCTTCACCAGTACCTCAGGCTTATGTTCTGTGACCATTGGACTGGCACTGAGCTCAGCCTTTGCCTTGTTTAGGGGGCTGGCTTTAGGAGAAGAAAGGAAGTTTGGAGTTTTGGGGGATTTACCCATCAGGCAGGAATTTAAATTTGACCTTTACTTCCTGTGAGCACAAACATGCTGGGCTAGGAACCCTTTAAGGCAGTGGACCTTGGCAAAGAGGTGGCTAAATTGGAGAAAGCCTGCTAGGCCTTTTGGAACTGACTTCTTGGTGTTAACTGAAATATAATTCTCATACTATGTTGCAGGTGACCAGAAGAGAAGCTGCTGTGTATGCCCCAAAGGCAGTTGAAGGGCATGGTCTGTTGTGGGGCCTTTGTTTTAGGAAAAATCTAAACAAACATGATCAAGTTAGTGAGGAACTAGGGAAAGCAATGGTAGTTGTCTTTGGTGTTTGAAGGGCTGTGATGAGGAAGAACATTTGACTTGCTATGTTTCTTGCCACTAGGAGCCTTAGGGAGGAGTTGCAGTTGCATATTTAGGCATGATGTAAATAAAATATCTAATTGAGTTGTGTAAGAGAAAGGTCTGCCTCCTAAGCTAAGAAATTCCCTATACTTAAGATCTTCAAGGAGAAAGGCTATGTGAAGGCCACTTGTTGGAGAAGGGGTTCTTGGCTAGGACAAGTTGAACTGTTCACTCTCTGAATTCTTTTGCATGTCCTAGATTCTGTGACAGTGAATACTGGGGTTTCTCAAGGCTTCCAGACCCAGAAATAGCTTACTGGCACTAGTAGGTGGGAGCCTGCTCCCACGAGCCATGGCTTGATTTATTTGGGCCTCTTTTGCTACATGATTAAATGCCCCCTTGGTTTCAGGCACTCCCTGGCCCCAAAGAGCTTCCCAAGGGACCATCGCCTTCACTTCCTCAAAGTTGATTCACAATATGCGCTAGGATGTTTAGGGCTGAGCCTCTTGGGGTGCTTTGCTGTGACTCACCCAAATGACTAAAACAGCAATTTCTTTATTTAATTGGTAATTGGAGCAGCTGATGCTACACTTAGTAGACTTGCACTTGTACTTTGGAGGAAGCATGTTTTGACTCTGGTGAGGGCATTGTGCCTCACAACAGCCACTGAGTTGTAGCTTCTTTGTCTGTTTTGGTCTAATCAGAAATACCACTGCTTCAAGACTCTGTGACTAGGGGCTTGTCAGTAGATGCCATGCACATTAGCTGGTGCAGGTTAACATTCCAGGATTGGAGTGTTTGTAGCTTTGATGAGGAAAGATGTTCTATTAATCCAAGACAACAGAACGGTGAATTGGGCTCATTGGATGCAGATTGGGGTGGGGAGGTAGGGGTGGGGGTTCTTGTTAAAGGAAGGATCCTAAGATGAAAGACCTTGGATGTGTGGTATCTTCTTTTTACCCCCAAATAGAACTCAAATTCTCATTTTGTTGGAGAGGCTAGACTTCTGTGAGGTGTCTGTCCTAACCCCCCCCCCCCCCAAGCCCTGCCTGACCTGTACCAAGGAGAAGGCACTTTAATTAATGACTGTGGGGAAGAGAGAAGTCACTTCTTACTGACATTGGATAATTAGGTACTTGAGGTAACATTCCTTCAACCTCACTTCCTATGATCAGTGACTAAGGGTTAGAGTAAGAGAAATGGCTCATAATTAGTTTTTAATTTATGCTACCAGATCTTTATATCAGGCAGTATTTTTAGCTCAAATAATTAGTGATCATACAAAATAAAAGTATCTTGTGAAAGTACATGTTGGATCAGGAGTAATGTGAAATCACTGTTAATCACCTAAGGACAATTTGGCAATATGGAATTGGATCTTAATGGACATGATGCTTGATTTTCTTTTTTTTATAGTCAGTACCAAGTATCTCAGTTGCAAAACCAACAGGACCAGTTTTCTTTTTGAAATTGTTCCTTGTGAGAAGATGTGCAGACTCTGATTTTGCTGCCTCCGGCAGCTGTCGGGGGTTTTCTTGGTGCAGGTGTCAGCTGTCACTGACTGGAACGGGCAGGGGCACGGCAAGTGCTTCCCTCAGGCTGCCACTAGAGGACTGGTCAAGATTGAGGCAGAAGGCTGGGGACCTAGGTGGTTTTTTCCCTGTCGTGGAAGGTTCTGTGATCTTGATATGTGGGTTAAAGGAAGCAAGGTGACAGGGCCAGAGTGTGGAAGAATACCCCCTGCCAACCTGGAATCCGTGCACTGCCCAGACGGGGGCTTGCCTGAGGATTGGAGCACCCTGAAGCTACTTCCAGGATGAACTTCTGTCCTTCCGTTTGGTAAGACTTGGCCATGATACTTTTTTTTTTTTAAGCAGTTGGGGTTAAGTAACTTGCCCAAGGTCACACAGCCAGATTTTTTGTGTGGGTGTTAAGTGTCTGAGGCCAGAACCGATCCCGGGTCCTCCTGACTCCAGGGCTGGTGCTCTTACTCACTGCGCCACCTAGCTGCCCCAGCCACGATACTTCTAATGAGCTTTGAAACTGCTTTGCCTGCCATGTACTGTACCGATTTGACCTCGGGGGAGCTGATCTTCTTGTTTTCTCTTTCTGGGGAGCCAGCAGGGTTTTCTAGCCCAAGTCTTTGCAGGAATATGAATGTTTTTTGGTGTAGAAGCTGTGGGAAACAGAGGTTTCTCTAGAAAAACCTAGCTTCCCCAAGAGGGCCAGACCATTGTGCCATGGGGGATGGATGGTGTCTATCGAATGGGAGGCAGAGGCTACTGTTTCTTAAATGTTGTTAAGAGCAGAGTTCCCCACAGCTGGGGAAAACCTAACCAGAGGGTGTTAGCCCCAGGTTTAAAGTATAGCTGCAATGCAAGGATTGAGTATTATTCACACTGGAAGTCACTTCTCTGTTTTATGCCTTCACTGCTCAGAGATGGAAAAAGAGCCCTTGCTCCAAAGGACAGGAGAATGCTATGGTGTGCTATAGGCAGGAATGGGCACAATGTGAGGAAAAATTCTGGAGCTGGTTCAGAAACTCCAAGGGAATCTGCATCGTGAGACAGTGTGAGGATAGTAGAACAAGGGATCTGTCAGAAGCAAGGCCAGGCCTGGATTCAGGTTGGGAGATCATACTGCCCTCTTAGCAAGTCATTGGAATCATCAAAAGGAGCTCTCTCTCATCAGTTACTGGATAACTCTGCACAGCTTCCCCCGCCTAAACCTTGGTCCTGGTAATGGGGAGCTATAGGCACAGATTGTTACAAAGTTAGAAGGGGAAAGGAGAAATTTGACTTTTTGGCTCAGTGGGAGCTGAGTTCTCATCTGGGAATGAGAGAAAATACATTTCTAGAAGCTTGAGGCCAAAGGCCACACAGAAACCCTATCCTAGACAGGGTAATAAAGAAAGCTCAAAATACTTGCTTAGTATTTTGTTCTCACGAGAACTAGGTCCTTTGGAGGAAGGAGTTCTGTTTTCTGATCAGATGAGTAGTGCTTGATTGAGCCCTGGGCTTCATATTCCTTTTTCCTTCCCCTGCCTACATCCTTATCCCTGTCCCTATGCAGGTTCTGGCAGTCCTGTAAGCTGTGGTATTCCCTTTGGCTTCTGCTGGATTCGGGCTCATGGGGGATGTGGTTGCCTTTCCTAGAGAGCATTAGGTATTGGCACAGATAACAGACGATTCCATTTTGGGAAGTGGTGTCACTGCTGCAGAAAGGGAGCTCAGACTGAGAGACAAGACAGGAGAGAGACTGGCCTTGGTGCTTTCTTAGTGGTTATCAATGGCCTGCTTGCTTCTGTAGAGGTCCCAGCTGGCACCTGACATGGACTGGAGGCCCCTTTTCCATTTTCATATTTCTGTCTAATCCTGCCTCCTATGATAAGACTTTCACCAGACTGCCTCAGTTCCATTCAGATAACTCATTACCTTTTACCTCTGCCTTTTGACCCCAGCGCTTTTAGTCATACCCACTCCATTCCCCAGATTCTCAAGTTTCTTTTACACATACTGTCCCAGGTGGCCCCATGGTTGGATTTCTTGGAGAAGTTCAGTGTCTGGCCCCTCCCTACTCTGTACCTTTGACCTGAGTTTCTTTGCATGTTACTCAGCATTTGGAACCAGGGTAGTTGCCTTGGTAGAAATCTCTTACCTTGTCATTTCTCGAACTGGAAATGTTTGTGGAAGTGCTTTGGAAAAGAGTGACCCACCAAGGTTCGGGCGGCATTGTCTTTTCATCTATTCCATACTCCAGACCCGGATGGGGACCCCCAAGCCTGAAGCTGCTTCCTTGCCTTCTCTGTCAAGTGCTCATCTTGTTTGGGTGTTACTTACAATGATTCTCCCACCTTCTTACTGTAGGGAGGGCTGAGGTCAACTCTGTTTGCTTCTTTTTGTCATCCATGGGCTTCATTCACATAGCTGTGTCCCTGCATATGCTGAGGTCAGGGGAGTTGGGCTCTAGTTCAGCTGTTGCCGTTGACCAGCCCCAGAGGAATTCACTGAACTTTCCTGGACTTCAGTGTCTTCATATAAAACTCAATGGTTAGCCTTAGATCATGCTCTCCACTTCCAGCATTCATTGAAGAAGGAGCATCAGTAACATGAGATGGAAAATCGGAAGGTAAAATTGCCTGGCTGAGTCAGGTCTAGAGGCTGGAGTGATGTGCTGGACTCTCCACAGAGGAGCCTGTTACATCCTACTGGCCATGGCTACTTAGGCTCAGCCAGGAGGGAGTAGGCAAGAGCTACAAGTCAAACAGATTTGCCCATTATTTTCTGCTTCTGAGCCAGTACTGGGGAAGCTGGCTTCCGAAAGTAGTATAGGAAAAGGGCCTGATGTTGTGAGAGGTCATCTTGGCAAGGAGCCTTAGTGAGCAACCCCAGTAGGACTCAAATCTGAGTTTGTAATAGGGAATTTAAGGTGTGAGGTATGGGCTCAGCAGCCCAGCCATGCAAGGAGACCTCTGCCTTCACTGATGCAGCAGAACCAGCGGCAGGTCCCACACAGGAAATGCATGGACGGCCCTTTTGTTTTCTGCTGAAATGTCAGATTGACCTCTTCCTCTTCTCATTCTGGTAACTGCACTGGGCTGGGTAAACACAGTGACTGCACACTGGCCTGCTGAGCCTGCTTTCTTGCCCCTCCACTCTAGAGTGAGAGCAGAGATGCTGTGGGGTTTATCTTTTCAGAAGGAGTAGGCAGATAGGCCTTAGATGCCCAGTGGCTTTTTGCAGGCCAGCAGCAGATCTGAAGCCTCGTTTACTAAACTCTCTTGCCTAATGTTGCCAGGCTTATTGTCCCCATATGACCCAAATAAACAGATGATCATGTGAATCCAGAAAGGCTGTTTTGTTTTAAATAGCAATTGTCTCTTTTGATCCCAGAAGCAGATGGATTATTGGGCGCAAGAGAAGCCAGTACCAAATCCTCTTTTGACCCCACTTCTGAGATTGGCTCAGAATCCTGCTTTATTTTGGCAGGATCCCTTAGAAGTTCTGTGGTCGGGGGATCCCACCTCCAACAATTCATGAGCTGTGTGATAACAAAAACCTCTTAGTGACCCAGAGCTTCAGTCTGCACCAGTAAAATGGGAGAACTCCCAAAAGGAATTCCCTGTGAGTGTGTTGTTACTGGGCAGGATCATGAGCATAGATGGTCTGTGAGAGCTGTTGTCCCCATCAGGCAGTGAGAAGAGGCCTCACTCATCATCATGCCTATGCACATAGGTCCTTGAGGTCCTTGTGCCCCTTGGAGCATTTCCCACATGGAAACCAAGGGCCTGAAGAAGGCTGAAGCAGAATTCTTGCTCGGAATAGTTTCACTCCATTTAAACTCTAGGCTGAATGCAGCAGAGATGGTCCCAAATAGAGCAAGGCCTGGGGTCACTTCTATAGTGTTCTCTTTTGAACTAGGACTTTTTATTTTCTCTTCCCCCCCCCCCTTTCTCCCCGAAGCCTTGGTGTCCAGGGTCATTCCCTTTTCTTTGAGGCTTTGAGATATGCCAGGTCATACTCCCCAGGCAGACTGCACACAGGCCTAATTTAGGCTGGAAAGGTGTTGGTGATATTAGGACCACCCCTTCCAAGGACCCAGACTCTGTCATAAGAGAAGGACCACCCAGCCACTGAGATATTCCTGCTTAGTCTGTCACGGTCCTGTAGCTGCAGTGATGAGATAATAGGGTGTGGAAAGAGACTCACATTTTGATTCAAGCTTTATAGATGGGTTACCATGAACCTCATTTTGCTCATCTGTAAATGAGGAATTGCATTGAAAACCTCACAGGTTCAATGTAAGGAAAATAATTTGCAAATCTTCAAGATAAAATCTGATCTGTGATGTTTATTGACAGTCTGATGACATCAGAAATGCATTGCATTTGTAGTCAAGGCAGCTGGCAAACCTAACTGGTTCTGCCACTGACTGGGTCATTGGACCTTCACGTCCATGGGCTGGTTTCCTCACTTGAGAAAATGAGGGAGTTGAACAAGAATTCCATTTTACAAAAGAGGAAATGGGTGCAGAGAGAAGTAACTTGTCCAGTAAGTCATTAAGTGTGTATGATATATGTATAAGTGTATGATATGATATGATATGATATGACCTGTGTATATGATAAGTGTGTTCCTGAGGATACAAAGAAGGCAAAACAGACCCTGTCCTTAGGGGCTGACCCTCTAAGTGGGAAGGACGCAGGTAGACACAAGACACTGAGGTCTCGTGATTCTAAGTCAAACTATCTACCCCAGCCACCAAGGCCTTTGCTCCAGCTGTAGCCAGAGCAGCCGAAGACCAGTGGGTTTGTAACCACAGAGAAAACGTTGCCATGTTTCTTTTGGAGGTCCTGTGTTAGGTTTTTCCCTGTCCCTCCTTGACTGGGAGCTGTTCCTGGTACCCAGATTGAATGGTGGGCAAAAGGGGATGGAGTTCGGTGTTGGGGTCCTGATCCGGTTTGGCCTATCATTTGCCCATACAAATAAGTGTCTAGAAAGGATCTCCGCTGGACAAGATGCAAGTGGATAGAGTACAGTTAGGTCTCAGACCAGCCTTTCCATTTAACAAATAAGGAAACTGAGCCACAGCCTAAGCCAGCTGGGTGTTGAAAGTAGCAGAGTCAGCATTGCAGCCCAGTTGCGGAACTGCCAGGCCACTGCTGTCGTATGGGGAAGAGGGCTATCGCTGCTCCCTTTTCGGTCTTTTAAGTGACTTTTAAGCTACTAGAATGCAGCCTTGGGACTCCAGGCACAGACCTGGCTGCCTAACAATATACCCTCTTCTCCTCACTCGGGTCCCTACCCCAGGCTCAAGGCTATTTATTATTCTTGCTGAGGGCAGCACGGAACAGCCCCTAAACTGAGGGCCCCAGACGGAGCCTAAGCCAGATCCTAAGTTCTACTAGCA
This sequence comes from Petaurus breviceps papuanus, assembly GCF_028583685.1. Lineage (NCBI taxonomy): Eukaryota > Metazoa > Chordata > Mammalia > Diprotodontia > Petauridae > Petaurus > Petaurus breviceps. The sequence continues at coordinate 17,779,725 of NW_027185798.1, forward strand.
CAGAGGGAGGCAAAAAGTGGGTCCCTCGTGGGCCCAGACCCCTGCTGGGGGCCCCCTGGGACCAGGCCCAGAAGCCCCTCGCCGGCCGCGGTTGGTCACTCGAGGCGCCCCGAGTTCGGCCGGGCGCTTAGGGCGGGGTTAGGAGAGGAGCCAGGCCTTCGCCCCCGCGCGCCCCACCCCGCCGCCGCCGCGAGTGGCCCGAGTGGTCCGGGAGGGCCGGGCTTCCGCCCTCCACGTTGTTGTTCCTGAGGCTGGCCACACCCCTCGCCCTCACCCCGGTCTTGGACTCGCCCCTTCCCCTTCCTTCTCTCCTCCCTTTCGCACGTCCCAAGTCAAGGGCGGCCTCCGACTGAGGTGTTCGGGAACCCCCTCCCAACACCCCCCCACCCCCGTGAGCCGGACGCACGTGGGTCGGGAACACTTGGGGGCTCCTTGGACTATGATGGCGGGGAAAGAAGGAGGCTTAACACAGGACGTGGGAGATGGGGGAGGGGGTCTTCACTTCCTCGAGGGAGTGGGCAGGATGCCAGCCACAACGTGAGACCCCGGCTCGCCTGGTTCCCTCTCTTGGTCCCCATGGACCCATGTCCCGGGAGCTCATTTACCCTGGCGGGCACTGGCCCTTTAAACGGGCGGCCGACGGTGCGGGGTGTCCATGTGGAGCTGCTCCATGCCGTGTTGTCCTGCCCGCCCATTGGCCCGCGGCCCGGTGACGTCTACTAATGAAATGCGAACGCACTGCGGGGGGAGGATCGGCTGCAAAACCCGGGAGCGGATCACCGCTCCATTCTTCCCCGCCCCCTCTCCCAGAGCTTCCTCCTGCCGACCCCGCCCAGGGGCGGGGCACCGCGGGAATTGCAAAAGACTTAGGGGGCGAGGGGAGTGGAGTAGGTTGGGGGGAATCCGACTATCGAGGGCCTAAGGAGCCGACGGTCTTCCTACTCTGTGCTTCTCCCACCTTAACGGAGCCCGTATGGCTCTAGTGTCAGCATCAGACCTTTGCCATCCTAAATGAGACGGGACCCGGAGTAAATCCCCTTGCAAACCGCCTAGCCTGGTCCCAGGCCCCGAGGTGCGTTATGGGGCCGGTCCGAGACGGGCTGCGCTGCGAGGCGGAAGTGGAGCGCGGATGCCGGGGCCGCCCTAGCCTCTTGCAGCCCCGCCCCCGGCCACGTGTCCACGCGGCCGCCCGTCCGTCTGTAGGCGGGGTTTGCCCCGTGGGGCTCCGCCCATCGCGAGGCGCCGCTCCTGAGCCTGGGCGGGCGGGGCTCCGGTCCGGGCTTTGGCGGCGGCCCCGGTGTAGTAGCGGGGGCGGCGGCCGGGGGCAGCGCGGCTGCTTCCCCTTGTTGTGTGTCGGTGCCTCCTCGCCATCTTGTTGCAAAGCCCTTTCTTGTCGGCGGGACTTGCGGGGGCCGCGGGGCGGGAGGCACCGGGCGGGAGGGGCGGGCGGGAGGGGCGGGAGGGAGGTGGCGCCGCCTCGGGGGGGTTCTGGGGCTGCACCCAAGCATTTTTTGCATTTTTATTTTTTTGCAACTCCCATTTTGGGGGGCCGCTTTTGGGGAGCATCTTTCCCGCGATCGCCTGGTGGAGCGCCCCGCGGCCCCCGAGGCCCGCCCTCCCGGTCGGCCGCAGCCCCCCGAGGCCCGCCCGCCCGCCTGCCCCGCGGCGCGCCCCCGCCGCCCGAGCGATGAGCATTGAGACGCTTCTGGAGGCGGCCCGCTTCCTGGAATGGCAAGCGCAGCAACAACAGAGAGCACGTGGTGAGCGGGCCGGGCTGGGCCCGGGGGGCGCGGGGGGGACCCCGGCCGGGACGCGGGGGGCGGGGGCGAGGCCGCGCCGCGAGCCCGCGGTGCCAGCTCCGGGAGTCATTAGCATTCTGCCGGGGGCCCCAGCTCCGCCCGCCGCTTCTTCCCGCAGCCCCCACTTCTCGGGGCGCCCCTCGCCCGGCCGGGGGCCGCGGGGATGGGGGCTCGGTGGTCAGGCGGCGAGGCGCCTCTGACTGTCACCGGGCAAGCTCGGGGGCTGTGGGGGTCGGCGCGGGGGATGGAGCAGGGCGTGCATGCCCGGTGCGCGCGTCTGGGCGTGTGGTGTGATCGCCAGGAGATGCGGGGAAGTGCGCGTACACGGGTGTGCGTGTGTAGAGTACACGGGTGGGGGTAGGGATTACTCTACGCCGAGAGGCTCCCCTGCTTCCCAGGCCGTGGGGGCCCCCCGGCTGGGCTGCGCGCGGCTGGGGGCGGGGGCGGCCTTTGCAGAATGAAATGACATCGCTTGTCATATGATCTTGGGCCGGCCCCGCCTGACCCCGCCCCCCGAGCTGGGCTGGGGTGGACTTTGGGGGTCCGGGATCCGCAGGCAGTCCGGGACCCGGAGATCCCCGGGTGCCGAGCGGGCCCTTCCCCCATGCTCCCCCCACCCTCTCCCCCAGACCGCGGGCCCCCTCCGGGGCCGGCCGGAACGTGGAGGGTCTGCGCGTTCCAAACTCGCTTTGGCCTGGAATGTTGCGTGTGTCTGTGTTCCCAGCTTGTTGGTTACTTGGGGCTGGTGACGTGGCTGCGCTCCGCCCCCGAACACGTGCACCGGGGACACTCCCGCTGGGGACTGGGCCGCCGCTGCCTCCCTGCAGACCTGGGTTCCCGGAGCAGGGAAGGAGGGGCGGGGTGAGAGGCGGGGCTGAGGAGGGGGCCCTGCCCGGGACGACTGGGCCCGGGGCGGCTCCCTGGGAGAGCGTGGAGGAGGGAAGTGGCCTGATCTTTCCTTGCCTCTTCCTCCCCCCTCCTAGATTTCCTGCATTTATCGTGGGGGGGCTGATTAAAAGTAGCCCCGGGATTCAGGGGCTACTTATGAAGTCCCTTGTCTGTTCCTGTCAGTCATCTTCCTTCCCCCTGCCCAGGGGCCTGGACCCCTACTAAAGGGGGGGAGCAATGGGGGTGGAGCATCTCCTTGGCTTTGGGAGAAAGAGGTACCCATTTAATGTTATGTTGCCCAGCTCCTAGGCCCCAGACTTGTCCCCAGCCCTTAGACTCCCCTGTTGGGAAGGAGGCTGAGGAAAGGAGTGGAAAAGGTTTGCTTCCTTGACTGAGTCTCTCCTTTCTGGGCAGAAGGATATTTATTCTTCAGCCTCCATTCTGCTTTGGAAATGCGTGCGTGCAGGATCTGGGTTCACTCTCCCCCCCC
>NW_027185798.1:17783001-17816878 GCF_028583685.1 Petaurus breviceps papuanus
AGCGCTCCCTTCCTTTCCCTCGGCGTCTATTGTTGCTTCAGTGATGAGTCATGCTGGAGGTTGTACGAGTGTTGTGTGTGCGTGTATGTTCGAGGCCTCGCCTGCAGAGAGAGAGACTCTGTGTGTGTGTGTGTGTGTGTGCGTGCGCGTGTGTGTGCTTGTGAGCGCGCATATGCATGCATTCTAGAACCTTGGAGCTGGGTAGGAATCTCTCCGGGGGTGGGGAGGGGGCGCCGGGTGACCCGCCCTACCACATCGGCTGGCCTCCCAAGGTCAGAAGTCGTTCACGTGTGAGAAGATTTACCGGGTCTGTGATCTAGTGTTCGGGGGAATGCTGGGAACAGTTGAGTTGGGGACCTACCTCCCGCCCTCCCTGCTGTGCACATACTAACGGCAGCCCCACTCTTCCCTCCAGTTACCCAGTCAGGTTAGGGCTGGGCATGGGGCATTCGGGTAGCACTACACTGTTTGCCCCGGTAGTTTGAGAAAGGGCTTGGCCGGACTGGTTCTCCCCTTCTCTCTTCTCCCCACTCCCCTCTATATTTTTGTAGTATAGATGTCTGTGGTCTCTGGAATTTCCTGAGGACCCCCACCCTCCAATGCAGCTTAAAAGGGGAGGCAGAGAGTGTGTGTGAGAGAGAGAGAGAGCTGGGGTCTATTCTTTCTTTTTCCCATCTCCTTCAGAGAGCTTTCTCAATACTCTCCACACCCATATTCACACACACACACTCATGGAGGAAGTGGCAAGCAGAGGTCTTGAAGAGAGTCCCATTGATATCCAGCAGGGATATGGGGCACTAAAGGCTCCTGGGAAGGTGTGGACAGCAGGGGGTGGCAAACCTTGTGGTTCTCTGGCCCCTGAGTCCATACCAGGGTCACACCCACATCTGCCTGTTACAGTGACTCACTAGAATTCCCCACTCTAGAAGGCAGTGGAGAAAAAAAGTCTGTCTCTAGGGTCAGTTGAGAGAGATCCAGTTTCTTAGAGGGAATCTGTCTTTTTGGGAGTCTGGTCTAATTCCAGGGACACCAGAGGTCAAACCATCCTTCCTTGTGTGTCTCCCCACTGGGCATGGGAAAGGTAGAGGACCTGTCATCTGGACCCCAGGATTGTTGAGAGGTCAGGCTGGACAGTCATCCACATACTCTCTTTCCAGCTCCCAAATGGACCTCCCTGGTTCCCCCATAACTCCAGCCCAAGCACCTTCTCCATCCACCTGGAGGAAACAGCTGGGTTTCTCTTTGACCTCCTGGGGTGCTAGGTGCTCACTAACCTCTAGCCAAGGTGTCTCATATAATTGGTTGTTCCCTAGGCCTCTGGGCCTTCATTTGTGGGGGTCGCTAAAAAACTGACCTCTGGACCTGGTTGGACAGAAGAGCTACGCCGAGATGGAAGGTCAGAGAGGTATTATGAAACCGAGCCTCTCCTGAGGCCTGCGGTATCCAGGGTTGAGGAGCCTGTAACCTAGAGGCCACACGTGACTTCCTAGATCCTTGGGTGCCGCCTTTTGACTGAGTTCAAGTTTGTTTTTTTGTTTGTTTGCTTTTTGGAGGGCAGTTGGGGTTAAGTGACTTGCCCAAGGACACACGGGCTAGTAATTGTGTCAAGTGTCTGAGACCAGATTTGAACTCGGGTCCTCCTGACTCCAGGGCTGGTGCTCTATTCACTATCACGCCACCTAGCCAAGTTTTACAGAACAAATCCTTTTATTACGGGGATTGGTTGTGTGAAGTTTGGATTCAGTCACAGTACCATACAGTGTTGTCATATGTCATCATATGTGGCCCTCTGGGCCCCCATTTTATCTGGGATAAAGTGTGGCTCTTTGAATCCAAACTTCACAGAACAAATCCCCTTAATAAAAGGATGTGTTCTGTAGAACTTGGACTCAGTCAAAAGGCTGAACCTGAGGACCTAGGAGGCCACAGGTTCCACACATCCTCGCCCCCCCCCAAGAACATTAACCATGTAGAGGCCAGTATGGGGTCTTATTTCAGTCGTCCACACTGCTTGCATGGACCTAGATCTTTAGTTTGCAAAGTACTATCCGTCCATTAATTACTTTGTCTTCCCAACAACCCTGGGTGGCAGGTGCAGTTCTCATCTCCTGGTGACTGCCTGGGCCAGGTGAGGTCACTCTGGGCCCAGGGCTAGGGTAGAATACGAACACAGGTTTTCCAACTTCCGCATCCAACCAGCCGCCTTCTGCTATGCCAGAGCACCTCACTGAACTTAGAGTCTCAGTGTTCGGAGGTCATTCAGCTCCCTCTCCGCCAGAGCATGACCCTTCAACAGGGCCTTCCCGGGAAGACCAGTGCTCGTGACGCTTCTCCTCCATCCACCAAAACACACAGGAGTGTGGAGGCTGGACCTTTCCCAACACCAGCTTGTGCAGCCCTGGGGACTTGTTCGACGTCTCTCTGGGATAGTGCTTCCTCATCTGTGAAAGGAGTTTGGACTAGTTGAAATAAGGGAAGCCCCTCCTAAGCTCTTGTGAAGTCCTAGGCACTCAGACCACCTGCCCCAGCACCTTCCTTCAGGGCCATGGACTGGAGAGGCAGCCAGAGGCTGCTGGGAGCCAGAGAAGGAAGGGCCTCTACATAGGGATAAAGATTGAAATTGGGTGTGGGTGTGTTGGTGACAATACCTCTCTGTGTGTAGGGAGGAAGGATGAACAGTAGTTAAGCCCACCTATGTCTGAGAGGGCTGCTTGACCTTACCATGGTCCTGCTTTCCCAGGGGGCAGGAGAAGGAAGGAGAATTTATGAGCTGGGGGGGGGGTCAGGACGACTGCACGGAACTTTGAATGCTGGGATGCCTCTGTGCCCCACTAATGTTAGAAGCACTCCTGCCCTGGCATTCACACAGTGCACATCTGGTAGCACACAGCTGTTTGCATGGCCCCTCCCTCGTTTGACTGTGAGCCCCCTGAGGGCAGGGACCATCTTTTAGCCGTTGTGGGCACAGGATTTGGCACATAGGAAGCACTTAGTAGGTGCTTTCTGACCGATTCATTAAGGTTGGGGAAGGTCATTTAGGGGCTCCTTTGAGTTACAGGCCATCCCTATTTTGCCACAGCTGGTGTTGGTTGATCTTTGAGTCAAGTGTTTGACCTTTTTGAATTGTCATTTCTGAGGACCGGGGGAGGAGGTGGGGCTGAGCTAAGGGAGTATATGGGGGCAGATTGGGGAGCACTCGGGCCTTTTGGAAACTCTGCCCCTTGTCCCAGGCCAGGTCTGGAGATGCTGCGTTCTTCTTGGCCAAGGAATGAGAGACAGAGTTAGGCCACGTTGGTGGATGAGAGTTTCAAAAGGGCTCCTTCCATGTAGATTGCTTGGAGGAGGCAGGAAACTGAGGCAGAGGGCAGAAGAGAGTTAGGTATGATAAAGGATGTGTTTGGGCACCATGAAGGCCAGGTTTTCTCTCCTTCCTTCTTCCCTTCCTGCTTTCCTTCTCTTCCCTCCTCTCCCCCCATGTGGTTTTAAAGAGCAGGTCTTTGGAAGGGGGAGGAGTAGAATACACAGGCAGGAGCTCACGCACGCACACACACACGCACATGCACACCCCTTTCTATCTCTCTCACACCACACACACATACACACACACCACCCCCACCACCCCCTCTCTCACTCACACACATACACACACTCCCCCCACACATGCACACACCTCTCCCTCTCTGAAATATCTTCTCAAAGAGCTAAGCTCTGCCTGTGTGTTGGGAAGCCACTGAGTGAGTACCTTCTAGTTAGGAACCTTCCCCCTCCCTCTCCTCCCAGAAGGAATACTGGGGTCTCTGATTGGCCAAAGGGCCACCCCCCTCCTTGCCCCTCTGGCCAGAGCAATCCTCCTTCCCCCCAAACTCCCCCTCCCGGGGTCATGTTTCTCAGCTCCGCCTCTAAGCCTGCCTCCCTGGGGTGGCATGTTTGAGGCGTGTCTCTGCACACATGCAAAGCTCCTCCTGTTCCCTATCACCGCCCCCAGCCCTGGGTTTGCAGGGTGCTCAGGCCAGGGTGACCTGGTAATCTGGCCCAGAGCCAGAGGAGAGGTAGAAGGGAAAAAAGACTAGGAGGAGCCCAGGGGATCCCAGGCAGCTTCAGCAGCCTGGAGGCATCTTCCATCTCCCCTCTCCCCCTCCCCAGACGCAAAGGACAGGGGTTTGGGAGAGGCCTCCAGGCCAGCCTTGTGCTTGTTTCTCACTGATGCTGCCCTTTTGGGAGTGGAGGTGCCTGGGTTCACGGCCCTGCCCTCCTTCTTCCAGCCTGCATGGCTAAGCCAACCTGGCATATTCCCTCCCATTCCTGGACCTGCACTCCCAGAGGAGGAAAATACAAAAAAAAAAAAAAAACCAGTGCTACAGGTCTCATGATTCTTTCCAGTCACCCCTGGGAGCTGGTCGGAGGCCTCCCCAGCCCTTGGGGTGGAGGAAGAGCTGCTGATTCCATAAATGCATTGGACCCTGAGAGGGCAGAAGATTCATCCCTCAATTCCTCTTTGAGATCTGATCGTGGGGCCAAGAGCTCCAGACTTAGGAGACAGAAGACTTTGCTTCCCAGCCCTGCCTTAGCCCCATACTTCCTGACTGTGTGATCCTGGGCAAGTCACTTCCTCTGAAACTCTCTGCATTCGTAGAAAGCCTCCCTTGAAGGGTTGTTGTGAGAACAGTACTAATCCCAGCTCCTTTTAATTAGATTCCAAACTATCTCTTTTGATCAGAGAAATCAGATGAGATGATGGATGTGGAAATGCTTTGGGGGTACATCATGAAGCACTCACTAAATGTTATTGATATTCTGATAACTTTGTGGAAGGCAGGGCACTTCCCTGTAGGAAGTCAGGTTTCTGGTCATGCAGCCTTTGGGGGGAAAGCCTGGAGAATGGACACCAGATGAAGCCACGCTATCCGGGTGGGGAGGATCAAGGAAGGCTTTCCAGAAGAGGAGGCTGCCTGAGCTGAGTCAGCTCATTTCTCTACTTTTGCTTCATTTTCGCCATTTGTGAAATGTGGGAGGGAGCTGATCTCTCATGACCTCACAGGTCCTTTCCCATCACACTTTCTCTGGTTCTCTGTGGGCCTGGTAGTGCCAAGGCATCTGGGAAGAGACCTGGGACTGTCATTTATCCAGTCCAAATCTGTGAGATGAAGCTGAGAAGCCTTGTGTTGACAGGAGAGAATTGTGTTAACCGTTGTAGAAAGCTGAGTTGTTAGGACAAGGATCTGGGGTCTGGAACCAGGGAGACCTCCATTCAAATGCTGCCTTATTAGCTGGGTGACCCCTGGGTAAGACACTTAGCTTTGGCCGAGGTTTCCTCCCAGGATAGTTGTGAGCATCATGTGAGCTGAGATTTGTAGAGTGCTCAGTGTAGTGCCTAGCCTGTATGTTAGGTGCTTAATAAATGCCCCGTGCCTCCCCAGCTGCACCTTTGCCCTCAGTAGCCCCTGTCCCCAGCCCCTGAGAAGGATGGTTGATGCCTTACCTTGGGCCCTGGCATCCTGGCCCCTGGCTGAGCTTGCCTGGTCTTTGTTCTTTCTTACCCATACAGAGGAACATGAAAAACATCGGCTGGAGCGGGAGCAGGAGCAGAAGGCCAGCACCACGAGGGTTAATCATATGCTGCCCCCTGAAGAACCCCGGATTGAGGCCCCCCCACTTCCCTTGTCCCCTCCAGCTCCACCACCTGTACCCCCACCCCCTTTGGCCACCCCAGTGACTGTCATCCCCATCCCTGTGGTGACAGGCTCCCCACAGCCAATGCCGCCCCCACCCCCTCTCCCACTGCCCCCTGCCCAGCCGCTAACCCTAGCCCCACGCCAACCAGCCTTGGTCAGTGCACCTGGACTCAGTATCAAGGACCCCATCCCCCCACTCCCCAGGCCACCAGCCACTGCCACCCCACTCCTGCCGGACTCGAAGGGCACCGCCGCACCCACAGGCAGCCCCAAACCCCTGCAGCCCTTCCCCACACCCATCCTGACCATCGCCCAGCACCACGTGGTCCAACAGCCCATTCAGCCCCAGCTGCCACCACCACAGCCACCTCCGCCAACGACACTGGCAGCTTTGAAGTTGGCACCAGCTGAGGAGGTGAAGCCCAGTGAGCAGAAGAAGCGGCCTGGGGGGTGAGTGAGATGGCAGCATGGGGCCCCAAGGTGGGCAGGAGGGCTTCTGCACCATCTCTCCCAAGGTCTTCTTATGCATGCCTTGAGCTCTGGGCAGCCTGACCCTTTCTTGTAAGCTCCAATGGAATTCTTATTTTCACCCTCCCAAAAAAGGGATGGCTGCCTATAGCCTCCACCCATCACCCATGTTAATGCAACAAACATTTATCAAGTTTAATAAATGCTGGATATTCAAAGACAAAAAACCCCAAACAGTTTCAGTCCTTGAGGGGTTCCAATCTTAATTGGTCAGAATAGAGTCTGCCCAGAGAAGTCAGTACAGAGTATCCTGATCACTAGAGTGATGTTGGTGGGGCTGTAGGGCTGGACACAGAGCCCAGTGAGGGAGTGAATTCCTTCTAGGCAGGGAGACACCAGTCTGTGAAGGACTGGCCATTTTGGAAGAGGAGTGTGAAGAGGAAGAATCCTTCTGGAGGTGTCTTCTCACACTTGGAGGGTGGGACTAGGCCTAGAAAGCCGGCCTACTCCCTCACCCCCACTGTCTGTCTGGGTTGCAGGATCGGGACCAGGGAAGTCCACAACAAATTGGAGAAAAACAGGTGTGTGTGTGTGTGTGTGTGTGTGTCTGGCCCTCTGGCCCCATTTCCCTGGACCCTGCCTCCCCCCTCTGCGGCTTCCAGACCCAAGCTTTCCCCTCTCTTCCCTGCTTCCCCCCACCCACAAATCTGTGGTCGTCGGTCGCCCCCTGGCATTCTCCCCCTACTTATAGCCCAGACAGCCAACCACCCCCCCCCTTCCCCCGGCAGCTGACCAATCCCCATGCGCTTTCCCTAGGCGGGCCCATCTGAAGGAATGCTTCGAGACTCTGAAACGAAACATCCCCAATGTGGATGATAAGAAAACATCCAATCTGAGTGTGCTCCGGAGTGCCCTGAGATACATTCAGGTATGGCGGGGGAGGGGCAGGGCCGTCTTGCGGCCTGGCAGGTTCTGGGGAAGGAAGCGTTATGCCAGCGCGGTGCCCCTCCATAGCCGGAATGTGAATTGGCTGCTGGGCAGCCTGCGTGTTTGGGGTGTGGAGAGCTCTCCGCGGGAGGCTCCGAGGGGGGAGGGGTAGCAGGGAAGCTGGGCCGTAGGGTTAAAGGCGGGCTGGCAGAGCCGGCTGGGCCTATGCTAAGGCGGCGCAGCCTCGGCTGCCTGAGCGGCTTCCTCTCCCTCCCCTTGGGCCCCGGCTCCAGCACCAGCTCCCGCTCCCCCTCCTTCCTCCTTCGCTCCCCCTCCCTCCTCCACGCGGGCAGTGAGCACATGGCCCGGGCTGGCGCTGACGTCAGCGGGGCTCCCTCCCTGCCGGGGGAAGGAAGGAGAAGAGAGGCGGAGGGGGAGGGGGAGGGGACTGGAGCAGCCAGCCAGCCGAGGAGAGCGGCGTGTGCTGTGCAGCTGCAGCCGCAGCCGCCAGGGCTGGGGGAAGGGAGGGAGGGGAAGGCTGCTGGGGCAGCTCTGGCACATCCCCGGAAGTAGGGGCACCCTCTTAACTTCTGAAGGAACCAGCTGGGTGGGAAGCGGGACAGAGGCTTGAAAGTGCTTGGTAGGTTTGCGGGGAGGAAAGGAACCCTGGATTTGGGATCGAGACCCGGTTCGCATGTCTGCTGGCACATTTGCCAGCTGTTTTGTGTGAGGCCCCTTCCCTGGCAAAGCCCCAAGTCCATGTGCTTAATTGGGATGCAGCGCTACTGTTTATTACTTGTGTGACATTGGCAAGGCACAACCTCCGGGCCCTCCCAGCATCTAATAAAATGAGTGGCTTGGACAAGATGCTGAGGTGCTTTCCAACTCAAAATCAATGATTCTCCCCTGCTTGAGAGGGTTGTTGGGAGGAAAACACTTCTATTTTCAGACCTGAAAGCACTATATAAATGAGAGTTACTCTGTTGGGGCACATTCAGAATTTAAGTAGGCCACTGACTGTCTCCTACCTCACATCACAGCTAAGAAGCCCCCCTCCCTCCCAGGCAATGCAGGTTTTTACAATCTGGACTTCTTTGCCCCAGGAATTTTTGGGGGCTGGGGGGGGGGGGGGTCGGTGGCAGATATCACTGGTTTAAATGAAGCAGGTTTACTGGGATTGGGGTGTGAATGAAGCAATCCAATTTTTGCTATGAAAAGACTAGTATGTAGGTTTTTCCTGAGGCCCTGGTCCTTTCCTAACCTTGCACCCAGGGGATTAAGGTCACACAGCAGGAATACACCCTGATTGCATCAGATATCTCTGGGGCAGGCAGAAAGAGCTGGACCTCAAGCCCTGCAGGGCACAGCTCTGTGTGTTCAGGCTGTAGGACTGTTCCCACCCCTTAGGGCAGGCCAGTAGTGGGTGGTGAGAAGGGAATAATAGTTCTGGGACAGATTAACAGACTCATGGATTTAGCACTGTTAACCCCCTTAGTGGCTGGATTTCGATTTGGATTTGGAGGTAGGAGGCCGGGTTCGAATCCCAGTGAGGGGATATTAATTAGCTGGATCGGTGAGCTTCACCCCGTCTGGCCCCAGCTTCCTCATCCTGGCAGCGGGCACGGACGGTTTGGCTGGCCCCTGGTCCGCCGGGTTCCAAAGCCACAATTCTGGAGCAGCCCCTTCCTCCCCGAGATGAGGAATTTGGGGCTGGGGGGAGGCGAAGCGTTGGGTCGGAGCTGCGATTCCAACTCGGGGCCTGCTCTCTATGCGGGTCTCCCCGCCTCGGCTGCAGTGTCTGTCACTCTTCGCCCTTTAAAAATAACTCCTTCCGCCCGAGAGGAACCCCCCTCGCACCGCCCGCGTGCCGCGTCTCCTCTGCAGTGGGGTGGGGGTGGGGGCGCTCGCGCTGCCTGGCCCGCCAGATAAGACGGTTGTCATGGCAGCCGCGAGTTTCCGTTTCCCTGGAAACCGTCGGGGTCCCGCAGGTGTGCACGCGCTCGCTCCCGGAGCCAAGGCGGAGTGTGGGGAGGGGAGCGGGCGGCGCGCGCCCTAGGCGAAGAGCAGTCGCGGAGCCGGCCCGGCTTGGGAGGAGCCGGGTCTCCCTCCCTGCCCGCCCGGTGGGGGCGGAGCCTGCTCCGCAGTGGCTTAGACTGGGGCCCGGGGGAGGGGGGCGTTTTCGGGGCTCCGCTCGTCCTACAGAGGGGAGAGGGCCAGGGCTTGACGTCATTCTGCCTATATCCCGTGGGCGCGGGGCTTGGGGGGGAGGGGTGGTTCTCGGCGGGCAGCCCCACCCCAGGATGGCCGTTAGGTTTAACTGCTGCTTCCGGCCGAGGGGTCCGCGGGGTCGCTGCTTGGATTTCACTGAGACGGGTTGGGTTTTTTAAATTATTCTTTTATGCGCTGTAGCTCCTCTCCGATTCCTCCCCTCCCCCCCCAGTCTCCGGGCGTCCTTCCCGGAGAGGAGGGGGAAGGGGCGGCCGGCGGGCTGGCTCGAGTCCAAGCCGCTTCCTGGCACGGGTAGGGGGCGGGGCCGAGGTAGCTGATTGGCTGGGTGGGAATGAGCTGGGCTGCGGCCCGGGGAGGGGGGGGCGGTGTTGCAGCAAATAGGCTCGCCGCCGTGACGTGACGCAGCAGAGCTGGACTCCGCGTGGGAGCGCGCGTGCTCGCTGCGCTGGCCTGGGGAGGGGGGCAGGCGGGGGCGGGGCGGAGCGGCGCGGCGGGGAAGGGGGGGAGCCTGAGGTGGGGGAAACATGGTTGAAATTGACCATGACGGAGGAGGGAGGCTGAGAGCTACGCTCTCGGAGGTCCGGCGAAGCCCGTGGTGGTGTTGAAAAGAGGGTTGAGTTGGAGGTCAGGGATAGAGAGCCAGGCCTGTCTGCCCACGGACAGCCCCACCAGCAGGGACACCTCGTCTTCAGTCTACGAGCATTTGGTTAAGCCAGGCGCCACCGTGGCTATACGGCATGAAGCGAAACGAGCACTCTTAAAAATGGGGAAGGAATGGAGGCCTGGAGTCCTTCCTGCTGGAGTGGGGGAGGGGCTTTCCCTACCTGGTCTCCCAGTGGACTCTGGGCAGGACTCTCATCGAAGTCTAACCACCGGAAACACAGAGCAAAGTGTAGAAATGTGGCCTTCCACCGTAACCTCCAAACCTGATCCCAGTGTAATAATGATAATCAGAATAATAGCTAATAGCGCCTGGGGCGTTAAGGATTCTGAAGTGCTTTGCAAAGATAATTTATATTACAAGGAAGGGGGTGGATGCTGTTTTATACCCCCCCCCCCTTGCAAATGAGGAAACTGAGGCAGACAGAAGTTTACCTGGAGAAGGGACAGACCAGTGGTAGATGGACGAATGAGAGTGGATTCATTGGACCCTAGATTTAGAGCTAGAAAAGGCCTTGGATTATCTGCTCCAAGGCCCTCATTTTAGAGGGTAAGTGACTTGCCCAAGGCACACAGGTAGTGTGAGCCACAAAGGCTGGATTTGAGCACATCCTAATATTCTTTAAGTTCTCTTTGGTATACACGGAAGCCTTCAGTTTCATTCCAATAGAGAAAACCACATGTGACACACACACAAAATATATACAAATGAGGGATTCCTAAAGGCAAAAGTGACCAAATGAACAGATCCTTAGGAGGGGTTTATATGCACAAAGCATAGGCAGGTGAGAGAGTCCCAGGCCTTCAGAGCAGTTGGGACCACAGCACTATAGAAGAGTGTATCTGTGGAGTGCTCGGAGGAATGCATAGGCATGGTAGCATCTGCTGAGGGTTTACTAAAGATAGGGAGAGTTGTGTGCAGATAGCAGAGAAGGAGCTAGTGGATAGGGCTAGATTGAAGAACAGAGAGCTAGGCACCCTCTGCTGGAAAAGATGGGCTTGACTGGGCTGGTAGCAGCACACATGTAAAGAGACTGGAGTGAAGGGGGCGTGGCGTGGTACAAGGTCATGTTGGAGGACTGTGAAATAACCTGGATTTTTCTTAGGTCCTTGGCTAGTTGGGGGGAGTGCTATTGGTGGCTTGAATTGGGTCACATATTTAGGAGAAAGGATCTTAACAAGCATCCAGTCCAACCCTCTCATTTTACTAATGAGGGACCCTGAGGCAAACTGAGATCACATGAATTGCCCAGGGCAGATGTCTGAGGTGGCCTTCTCCCTGAGTCCGAATTCAAGACTCCATAAGCTCTACATTGCTGCTGCTCAGCTATGACGAGAGGTTTAGAACATGGTCGGTGTTGTGGCCAGTGGAATAGAGAATCAGTTACCCAGGAGGTAATGAGGGCCCACTTGAGATAAGATAACCCAAATTTGTATGGACCCAGTCAACCTTCCCTTGTTGAAAAGATTAAAAAAGAAAAAAGCTAAGCAAAAACCAGCCTACATGTGGACTGGGTCTGACAGATAAGACTTGAAACATTCCATACTCACAGTCCCCTGTTTCTGCTAAGAAGGGTGGAATGTTCACATTCACTCATTGTCATCTCTCTTCCTGCACCAGCCTGGGCCATTGAAATGTCCCCACGTTCCCTTTTGTTTCTTTCTTCTCATGTCTCTCATGGCAGAAACCATTGGTACTGTCTTGCTAATTCTCTTGATTTCTCTCTGTGTCCATCTATATAAGAGAGGGTAGCTGCTGTGAGGCTCTGAATTGAACCTCAGCTGCCCCACTTCAGACACTCGCTAGCTGTGGGATCCCCAGCAAGTCACAGCTTACACATGTGTAAGATGAGAAGTTGGCCACCACAGCCTCCAAGGTCCCTTTCCAGCTCCACACTAGTGTTCCTGAGACTTCCCATCTTTCTCTGTGGTCTTCCTGTGTAGCAGTGGATACAAAATAAGTACAAGCCCTTATTCCCTATGTCGTGCTTGGGAAGTAAGATGATACATATGAAACTTGAAAAGTAATTGTATAAGAAAGTCTGGCCACGTGTGGAGAGGCACAGAGACACAGCATCGTGTAGTAGGAAGAACATGTAAGTCTAAACTGGGTCAGGCCTCACCTGGGACTCAGTTTCTTCATCTGCAAAATAAGGGGTTACAAGGTCACCCCCTGTTCTGGGGCCAGGAGCCTGAGCCTTGTGTCTTTGGGCAAGTCATTTACTTTTTCGGACCTTGAGTTTTCGTCCGTGTAAATTGGGAATTCTGATATCCTACCTATTCCACAAAAGGCTTACAAAGAAATTGCTTTGTAAACTGTCACATACTATAGAAAGGCAAGAAATTATTTTACCAATGATAAATTATTATTTTTATTATTGTTGCTTTTTGGAGGGGGGAATGTAGGGCAGTTGGCATTAAATGACTTGCCCAAGGTCACACAAGCTAGTTTTTGTGTTAAGTGTCTGGGGCCAGATTTGAACTCAGGTCCTTCTTACTCCAGGGCCAGTGCTCTGTGCCACCTAGCTGCCCCAGAAATTAATTTTCTTGATGTGACATATGGGCTGTCACAGATGATGTTGGCATAGACTGCAATGCTTAAGGAAGGTTTTATAGAGATGAGATTTAAGTTGGGTCTTTAAAATGGGTGAGGCTGGAATGGATGGAGAGGAGGGAGAGTGCATCCAGGTGGGGGTCAAATGGTGATCAGAGTGAGGAGCAGCTCTGCTGCGGGGCACAGCAGGAGTGAATGGATGGGGCTGAGTATTGTGAGCTCAGGTGGGGCAGGGGGGTTAGAACTTTGTGGACTTGA
Source organism: Petaurus breviceps papuanus (assembly GCF_028583685.1). Taxonomy (NCBI): domain Eukaryota; kingdom Metazoa; phylum Chordata; class Mammalia; order Diprotodontia; family Petauridae; genus Petaurus; species Petaurus breviceps. Next base: position 17,795,770 of record NW_027185798.1, read on the forward strand.
TTTGTCTGCAGGCCATCGGAGGTCAGTCCTGAAAAGTTCTGCAATGGACAAGGAGAGCCTAGAGTAGTCTTGAAATACTTGAAGACCCCCTGATTTCCTCGGAGCGGATCTTCTCCTTGGGTATTCAGCAGATGTTATTCAAGGGTTGCTGTCATTTGAAAAATAACTTGATGGGCTTGTTAGTAGGAATAAGAAAGTTAGGGGAAAGAACCAGCTTTGAGGGCAAGATGGTGTGTTCAGTTTGGGGCTGTCTTGTTTGAAGGGCTGGGTCAGTGTCCAAGCAGAGACAGCAGCCTTGTGGTGAGTGTCTCTGAATTTAGCTCCATTGGTTTGCAGACATCACATTGCTGCCTGTGCTTGGCCTGAAGTCTTTCCATCTTGGGAGGACCTGCCAGAGTGATTAGCACTCCCGGTGGCATTCCTGTGGGGGAAACCCAGAGGACATCAGGCAGGCATGTCAGAGGAATGCAAGAATAGCTCTGGGAACGGCTAGGTGGTGCAGTGAATAGAACACCAGCCCTGAAGTCAGGAGGACCAGAGTTCAAATCTGGCCTCAGACACTTAACACTTACTAGCCATGTGATGTTGGGCAAGTCACAAGACCAATTGCCCTGTCTTCCCCCCTCCAAAAAGCAAGAAAAAAAAAGAACAGCTCTGGTCCGGGCAGCTGGGGGGTTCAGTGGATAGACCACTGGCTCTGAAGTCAGGAGGACCTGAGTTCAAATCCAGCCACAGACACTTGACACCACCAAGTCACTTAACCCTGATTGCCTTGCAGAAAAACCAAAAACAAACAAAAAGAAGACTAACTCTAGTCAGTGTTGTTTGGGCACCTGGGTGGAAAGTATATGGAAATGGAAATCCAGTTCCGTTGAAGTGGGCCCTGCATGTAAGCCCTCCTGGTGTTTTCACAGGCCATGGAGGTGGGACTGCACCAGTGAAACCTTAGCCAGATGGCAAGACTTTGAATAAGGCTGACTAAGTTTGGAAGGGGGCTCACCAGACTGTCGGCTACCAGGGGGAGGTAAATTGTGTTTGGCCACAGCAGTTGGTGAAACTGATGCTGGAAGTGTGCAGGGGTCCTGTTTTGTATGGCTAGTCGTTGGGAGCACTGAACTTGACTTCTAGATGAGGAAGCTGTGGTTGGGAGGGCTGAGCTGGCTCCCTCAAAGTCACTCAGCTCACAAACCTTGGAGCACAGGCTTGGCCATGGGCTCCTTTTCCTCCGCCATGTTGTCTTTGGAAATGTGAGGCCGGCAGATTAGTTAGAAGGCTATTTGTAGCAGTAGTCCAGATGTGAAGGGATAAAGATCTTTCTTTGGATTAGGGAGGTGGCAGTGGGAGTGGAAAGGACCATCCAGAGAGCCACAGGAGAAGAATCTTTTTTTTTTTTTATTTATTTTTAGTTTCCAGCATTCATTTTTACAAGATTTTGAGTTACAGATTTTCCCCCCGTCTTTCCCCTTACCCCCACCCCAAGATCGCAAGCCTGCTGAATACCCCTTCCCCCATCTGCTTTCTCATGTACTCCCCCATCCCCCCTCTAACTTTCTGGTAGGGCAAGATGGATTTCTATACCCCAGTGCCTGTATGTGAGAGGATTCTTTTTTTAAGATGGCTTCATTCACTGATTTCTGAATATATTCGTGCAATCTCTTCCCCCCCCATCCCCCCCATCCAGCTAGCTTTATCTCATGCAACAGAGATGAAGAAAGGAAGAAAAAGTTCCGCAAAACTAGCCACCACATGACTGTGTCTGAAAGTCTGATCCCCCACCTATGCAATGGAGGGAGGGAGGTACATATTCTCAACTCTCTTCTGGGGCCAGGCTTGGTGACTATAATTACACAGCATTCAGTTTTGTTTTTCTTCACTCTGTTTGCATTCTTTAAAAGATATTTTAGGGGCATAATTACCAAGCTTTTTTGCCTGATTATAGAAGGAAGGGGAAGAAAGAAGGAGATGCTCTAAGCCTAGATAACTGGGAGTTTCGTGGGATCTCCAGCAGAAATGGGGAAGTGAGGGAGAGAGGCAAGTCTGAGGGTGAGGTGGTGTGTCCAATTTTAGGTGTGTCTTGTTTGAATGGTTGGTGCAACTTCCAAATAAAAATGACTGAAGATCAACATAGGGAGGTCACCTGCAGTTGGAGCTACGGGAATAAATGAGTTCTTTATGTGTATATTTAGGGGGAGAGAGAAAAGTGTAGACCCAAGGCTTTAACCTTGAAGAAAATCCTCAGTTAAGAGGCAAGCTGAGTGGGAGGAACCTGCAAGGAGACAGAAGGAGCAGAGGGGCACAGTGGGCCCAAAGCCGCCTAAGGAGAAGGGCATAGTCTCTCAGAGTAGATGCCCTACCTCTAGGGGTCAGGGAGAACACACACTTGGAGAATGCCTTTGGAGGTGTCCTTGGTGACACCTAGGAGAGGCAGAGAACGGGGAGGGGAAGAGGGGCTGGGACAGGGACAGACTCCTCACTTGCAAAAGTGTGGCTTGGGCAATGTGGAGGAGAAGGGTCTGTGATGTGTTTGAAGGGCAGGAGGCTGGTGGAGAAAAGAGACTAGAGGTGCCTGAGAGAAGGGGTGACTGGGAATGGGGAATTGGCAGATCATGACAGGTGCCTGGCAGTAAGGTAGGTGGTGAGATAATCTGCCTCCTGTTGAGTTGGGCAGTGGGGTGGGAGGCTTGAGCATTCTGAGGCACAGGAGGGGCAGCAGGACTGCCAGGCCTCTGGTATGACAGCGGATGGATACATAAGGGCTCTGTGCCCAGCCTGGGAGCAGGAACAGAAAAAAGAGATTACAGGATGCTGCTACTTCCCAGCCCCGGGTCAGTGGGCATGGTGAAGGGACAGGATGCCAGCCAGCAGGCAGAAAGTGGCCAGTTAAGAACTAAGCCATCATACCCAAGGTACTGTGCGAGGCAGGGTCAGAGAGACTCGGCTGAATAAGAGAGTGGAAGTCTGGGTGGCCAGGGGAGGTAATGCATCAACACAAATTCTACATAGAACAGAGACACAAAATGGGATTTACGGTCAGAGGAAAGAAAGATTCTTTCCAAGTGGGGTGAGGGACTGTGTCAGGGTAGCCTTCATGGAGGAAGAGGTACTGACTTTAATCAAGGTAGGCAGGGCAGGGACAAGAAGCTCTGAGTGTAAGGAAGAGTGAAGGCAGAGAAATATGACAAAGGGTGAAGCTTCTACTCCAGCCAAAAGTACGTGATGGGAATGCGAAAGATTTCCAGTTAGGCCATGCCACAGGAGGAATGAAAGAGTTGACAGGTAAGGAAGTCACAGTTGGGGAGGGGGTGCTCCAAGTTCAGTAGAGAGTCAGTGCCATGCTGGGCCCAGGAAGGTTGCCAGATGCTGTGCAGCTGCCCTCTGGGGGTCTTGTGTTCCACCGACCCTCCCCTGTTACCTTGCTGGAGGGAAGCTGGTAGTCTGTAGAGATAAAAGGCAGGGAAATGGAGTGATTGAAAAGTCAGAGTGTGGGTCAACAGCAATGAAGAGTGGAGAACATAAGCTCCTTGAGGGCAGGGACATATTCCCGGTGGTGATATCTTGGTAGCCCTGGAGTCCAAGCATATTGTAAATGCTTAACCAATATTTGCAGACTCGAGGGTAGAGAGTAATTACAAGCTAAATGTTGAAGGCATCCGAGAAGCTGGCATTGGGGGTGGGGGGGGTAAAAGGATGATTGTGGGGGTGAGAACATGAATTGTAGACTTGAGATGTAAGGAGCCAGAGAAAAGGTGGTGCTTGAATCGTGGGGAGAACACTGGAACAAGAAGGAGACAGGAGAGGGGAGTAGCAGTCCCACCTCACCCCTAGGGAGTTGGGGCCATGGATGTCCTTTATAGAAGTGGGCAGTGGACCACCAAGGCTCTAGGGAAGCAGCTCCCGTCCATACTAATCCCAGACCTGGCCCCTGGGAGGCCAAGGACACTTGGAGCCTCAGGGCTCACATGGGGCTCCTGAAGTCTAGTCTTTGGGCTTGGGGCCTGGGACGTGTCCCAGGTAAGATCTGGTGAAGCAGGGGAAGCTTGACCCTTTCCCAGCCGCCTCCTTAGCAGCTCCTCATCCCACCACCACCACCTTTGTTATGCGACCTACTGTTGGGGATGAGGGGATGGACCCTTGGCAGGGTGACGTCGGGGCCACCCAGGCTCATGTGCTAAATGAGACGCCTCCACATGTTCCTGATTCCTTGTTTTTCAGACGCTGAAGCGGAAGGAGAAGGAGTATGAGCATGAGATGGAGCGGCTGGCCCGGGAGAAGATAGCCACCCAGCAGCAGCTGGCAGAGTTGAAGCGCGAGCTGAGCCAGTGGATGGATGCGCTTGAGATGGAACGCGTGTTGCGGCAGGCAGGACAGCCCGAAGATGACCAGGCCTCCACCTCCACCGCCTCAGGTAGCCCTGCCCTGCCCGTGCCCGTGCCCCCGCCTGGGCTCCGGCCTCCCTCCAGGGTGGGCCCCAGACTCCCCCAGGACCGCCGCTCCCTGACACCCTTCCCTTCTCCTTCTCTCTCCCTCTGCGGCCCAACAGAAGGTGAGGACAACATGGATGACGACGTGGAAGATGACCGGTCAGCCGTGGGGCCACCCAAGCTGAGCCAGCGGCCGCAGCCTGAGCTCCTGACGCCAGCTGGCGTGGCCCCCGCAGCCCCGCTCCCTCACTCCCACCCTGCAGCTCTGCAGCAGAAGCCCCCACCTCCGGCGGCGGCCGCCCAGACCCTGGTGTCGGCCCCCGCCCACCTTGTGGCCGCGGCGGGAGGGGGCTCGACGGTCATCGCTCACACGGCCACCACCCACGCCTCAGTCATCCAGACTGTGAACCATGTGCTTCAGGGCCCTGGGGGCAAGCACATCGCCCATATTGCCCCTTCAGCGCCCAGCCCCGTGCAGCTGGCACCCGCCACCCCCCCCATCGGCCACATCACTGTCCACCCCGCAGCCCTCAACCACGTGGCCCACCTGGGCTCCCAGCTGCCCCTCTATCCACAGCCGGTGGCCGTGAGCCACATCGCCCACACCCTTTCCCACCAGCAAGTCAATGGCACAGGCGGGCTGGGGCCACCAGCCACAGTCATGGCCAAGCCAGCTGTGGGTGCCCAGGTGGTCCATCACCCCCAGCTGGTGGGCCAGACGGTCCTAAACCCAGTGACCATGGTCACCATGCCATCCTTCCCTGTCAGCACCCTGAAGCTGGCCTGAAGGGGGCGTCACTTGGAGGTCCCTGGCACCCTCCCCACCAAGCAGCTCCACACATTCCAGCCCAGCCTCCCCCTGCCCTCAGGGGAAGGGCAGGGTGCAGAGACTGAGCCCAGAGGGAGAAGAGACAGGACGGGGGTGCTGACCCCTCCCCACTCCGAGCTGGGCCAGGAGGGCACAAGGGGAGAAGGACTAGCCCTGCTGCATTTGGACTTGGCAAATCCCCCAAGAGACCCTTTGGTGAGCGTGGTCCCCGTGGCTCTGTGGCTGCCTCGATTTCCGTTCTTGGCCCATTCTGTCCCCGCCTCGCCTCCCTTTCCCGTGTAGTCAGTGAGCTGTGGATGTGACGTTCTTGGTCTTCGTCCCTTGTCCCTCCCTCCTTCCCACCCCCCTCATGTGCTGCCGATGCTGCTATTTGTCTGTAGGGTGCGGTGGCTGAGCTCTGGGGGTCCTCGCACCCAAACCCAGGCCGGGGCTGGGCTGTGCTGTGAAGGTCATTCTGTGCAGACAGCCATTACTTCAGTGGGCCAGAGGGACAAAGTGGGGGCGCCCCAACACCTTTTCCTTCAGCCCACACTGCAGTCTGACTGATCCATCTGAGGTCACTGTGATTCGTTACAGTAGAAACTATTTAAGACAATTCTCTACTAATAATAAACCAAATGAAAGAGAAACCAGTGAGATTCCCGCGGGGGGTTGTTCCTGTTCTTCTACCCTCCACCCCACGCCCCAAGCCCCTGACACCTGCTTTTGAGGAAAATACAGTGACTGATTGATCTTGGAACACCAGACTGATTTGGGGTCTCTGGGGTGGTTCCCACATGGTCCCTGTGCATCTGGGCCTCCCCGGCCCTAATCTGGGGGAAGACAGAGTGAGGGCTCGCTAGCTTGGCCCTGGCCCTGGATCCTTCCCTTCCCTCCACTCTTCTCTGGGCCCTTTCTCCCAGGCAGATCCTTTCAGGGATGGGCGAGAGAGCCGGGAGGAGGGAAGCCGAGGGTGGGAGTGGCGGGGCTCCAGATCTCCCGAGTCCGCTCTCCTTCCCTTATCTCAGACATGTGGAGTTAGTTGTAACTGGTGGACGTGTGCATGTGTATATCTGTGCATGCTCTGTGTGCAGGTGTGCGTGTGTTTCTTGGTGCCCTTCCCCCCCTGCATTGAACTTGAGGAAGGGCTTTGTTGTCAGGGTTCTGGGCTGAGTTCAGGGGACCGTGTGGCCAGATGGTTGTGACCATGGGGGAGGTGAGGCTGCTCCCAGCTCCCTCTAGGTCCTGGGGAGCCAGGATCACATCCGACATTAAGACTAAAAGGCAGGCGGCAACTGCAGCCCGGCCCCCTCCCCTTCTGGTTCTCCCCTTCTGCTTCCTGCACCCCTGTTTCTTTCACTTCTCTCGTCTACTTTTGATGCTCTGGACTGGGCCTGGGGAGCAGTCCCTCTAGCATCCTGCTGCCTCAGTTTCTCCTGAGGGTGGCTCTCAGGCATTCCTCCAGAGGGGAGAGAGACCGCCCGGCCCTCTGCCCCAGCTCCCCAGACCTAATGCTAGGGATGGGGCTGAGGACGGGGGCCTGTTCCCCTGGCCCGCCCTGCCCCGCCAGTGAGTCTGCCTTTGGGGACAGCTTTGGTTTCTCTTTTCACATAGTTATTACAAGTGACCTTGTGTAAAACACATGCGCACACATGTACACTCAGATACCCATTTAGGCACATATATTCATATATATTAGATAGCTACATATACTCGTTGCCTTCATGGGGGCTGTTTGGCAAGGTATCCTAAGGATAGTCGGGCACCTGGGCTTCCCAGGAGTGGTGGTGACTGAAGTTGAGTGTGTCCTGGGGTAGAAAGCACTGAAGGGAGGCCTTGGGCCTCTTAAACTCCCAGACTCCTATGTCCTAGTCTGTGGTGTGATGCCATTCTGGAGGCTGGGTTCCCTAGGTATGGTGTCTTGGGGCAATGTGAACACCTCAAAGGCCCCAAAGTGGATTCTGTCTGGAAGGAAACCCTAACTGCCTCCAAACCCACTCTCAGTTCCCTTTCTGGACTGGGAGATTTTAGGCATTAGAGTTCCTTCTGCTTGGTGTATTTGCCGTTTGGGGAATGTACAAGCAGTTCATTCCATTCAGTCCCTGGCCTTGGGAAAGAGGCTGGCCTAGATGGTAACAGCACATTACTGATGCCTAGCTTCCTTCCTTCCAGCTGCAGCCTCTATCCCATGGCCTCCTCTTAGTCCTTGTAGGCATTAGGCCCTTGGGAGTGGAGCGGGGCAGGGCAGGGCAGGGCAGGGTGGGTGTGGGGGCCTGACAGCTGGGGAGACAGCCGAGCCTCCCCTCCTCTTCTCCTCCCCTTCCCCCTCTTTCAGCCATGCAGCGGTCATGGCCGGACAAGAATGGAATCTAAATTGTGCCTCCCCCCACCCTCTGGGGCTGTGGTGCCCAGATACCTCATCCAACCCCCAAGGCACCTGGGGCGGGCGGGGGTCTGTGTTGTGCTAACTGTGTCTTGAGTGGCTCCGGTGGGTGTTGTTGCCGTTGTGTTCTTTGGTTGTTTTCTGGTGAACGCTGTGATGTTGTAACATTGGGGGCCGTCGTCCCCCTGCTTCCCCAGCCTCATCCTTGTGGAGTGTCTCCTTCAGCAGCCGCCAGGACCAGGCTGAGCCCTGGCCCTCCCCTCCCTCGGGATGCTGAGCTCTGCCTCTCTCCCCAGACCTTCTAACTTGGGACACACACACATACACACCCACACAGACACCCACAGACACTCACACATCTTACCTCTCATGTTGATTTTTTTTGTGTTCTCTAAGCGACTCACTGGCTGGGAGTCTTTACCTCGATGGGCTCGGGTCCTCAGGGGGCCAGGGAGGAGGGGCCAGTGGGCAGGGCTGACACAGTGGGGTGCTTTGGGGCCACACTTAGGCCCTGCCCTCTCCAGGATGAGCCCCCGTCCCTCCTCAGGGTGCGCCCCCCTCCCCAAAGAGGTGGCCCTTGTTTACAGTGAGGACTCAGTCACTGTGTCTCTGTTTCCGGAAATCTGAACCCTCAAGACCCCGGACTGTAGAGATTTTTATGTGTTTGGATACATCTGCTGTGTGAAAAAAAATCAAACAAAAAAACCCTACAAAAACCCTAATTTTGTACATATTGTATTTTTACTATTGAGCTGTATTCTAGTGGCTGTTCATGCTCTAAGACTTTAGGTATCGGGACATGAATACTCTCCATGTAAAAGCACTTGCCTGGAATAAAACATTGAAACAAATAAACCTGCACTGAAATGTAACTGGGGGCTCGAAGACACGCTGTTGTTTTATTGGGGGTGGGGGGCCAGAGATAGAGAAGCAGAAGGAGAGTGAATCCCTCCTTCACTTTTCAGATTGGGTTCCTCTTGGCTGGCCACGTTGCACACAGAACCTGGCCTGGAATCCATCATCATTAACCATCTGCTCAATTTTGGGCAAATCATTACTTCTCTGGGCCTTGGTTTCCTCATCTGTAAAACAGATTGGCCTAGATTGTGGTTCAGTCATTTCAGTGACATCTGACTCTTTGTGGCCCCATCTGGGGTTTTCTTGGCAAAATGCTGGAGTGGTTTACCATTCCCTTCTCCAGCTCATTTTATACATGGAAATGTGGAAGAAACTGAGGCAAACAGGGTTAAGTGACTTGCCCAGGGTCACACAGCTAGTAAGTGTATGAGGCTGGATTTGAACTCAGATCTTCACTCTGGGTCTGGCACTGTCCACTGTGCCACCTAGCTGCCCTGGCCTAGATAATCCGCTCTAAATCCAGGATTTAAATCCCTCCCCACCCCAGCCACAGCTGTCACTGATTTCCACATCTGCATTGTTTTAGGGTTTTTCAAAGGCACATTCTACCCATTATCTCCATGAATTGGAAGGAGTTTATGTGCTCTGCTGGGGTGCTAAAAACTCAATAAATAGCAGTAACTGGGAATGGAACCCAGGTTTCCTGACTAATATCCTACCTTGAGGTTATAAGGAAAGCTCTGTAAACCTTAGGGATAGGTTTAGGAGCTGGATCTGGAATTTCATTGGTACAAGTTCCAAGTGAGGAAGCCACCCATTCTGCAACATTCGAATCCTGCTTGCCAAAGCATCAAGTTAACTGACTTGTCCAGGCCCATTCAGTCTTGTGTGTCAGAGGCAGGCCTTGGAACTAGTTTTTCCTGGCTTCCAGGAAGCAAAACATAATGTGACTTGATACTGTCTTGTACGATCTTTTTAACACACTTTTAAGCAAACCGGCAGGAATTCTCCCAGAGAAGAGGAAACTCTAGGGTCCAAAAGGTATGTAGGTTTGGCCAAGGGCCCATGGCCACTCAGTAACAGGGCCAGGACCGGAATCGAGATGTCTGAATTCTCTTTCTTTGGTAGCATCTTACCATATTTTTCATGGAGCTGGCCACCCTTCCTCAACCAAGCATACAGCCCTAATTTGATAGTTGTGAGGAAGACTGAGAATTGGCCCAGATACATCTTAAGCCATGCAGTGGTTAAAAGGTACCCTTGAGTTTCAGGGTAAGGAAAGGAAGTAAGAAGATAGCTCTGATGGAAGCCTGAAGTCACAAATATTCTGGATTGCTTCTAAGTGTGTGGGGCTGGGAAAATGTCAGTTCTTCAGGGTTATGGTGAAAAGAATATATGCTCAGCTCACCATCTGCCTTCAGAGTGTAACTAGGGCAGACCTTCAGAGCTTTGCCCCAGGGTGGAAAATGTAGAGGGTACCACCGACACTATCCCCACCTACCCAAGTTGGGGCAGGTGGCTTCAACCTGGGACATATTTCTCCTCTTCAAGAGCCTAGAAGACTCCTGGTATCTCAGGGCAGACTTCCTCCCTCTGGGCTGCACCCCAGGTGAGTGAGTCATTCCTCTCAGCCCCTCCCAAGCGCACAAATTATGAATGAGCTGTTTTATTTCCCCACAGTGGTCAGTGGAAGAGTCTGGGAGAAAGTATCCTGGCTGCTTTTCTGCAGGTCACCCTAGTTCTCTGAACCCAGGAATGGGGAGTAGGGACCCCTGTGGCATTTCTGAAGCTGTGGCACCAGAGTGATTCTGAGAGGTGGTTGATATGTGGGTCACTTTCATCCTCTCCCTGCCAATTCCTCCTAGTTCTACTATAAATCGGCTGACTCAGAAAGCTGGGGAAAGCGGCGAGTCTGTGGCTTGAGTCTCAGCCTTAGGGGTGGGGAAGATGTCAAGGGAAATATGAATGAATTGGGTATCATCAGGAAAGGGACATTCTGGTTGGATGCCACCCTGAACTGAATTCTGGCCTCCCAGACAGATCTGTGCTGATGGGGAGGAATATGGGCCATGCTAGGGCACTGGCTGGCCTTAACTCTCCTGTCCCATCCATCCTTCTTACCTCCCCACACCTTTGACAAACAAAAACCAAAAACAAAACCTAAAGGGAAAAAAAACCATACCAAAAGATTTCATCCTTCATCTCACATTGGTTACAGTGTTATACCCATTTATGAGACACTGGCTCCCCCTATTGACAGTTTTTAGAATTACAAAGTCACTTCACAGGCTCATGAGACTGGAATCAGTACCTTTAAAGGAAGCTTCGAAAGTAGATAAAGACTCCTTTTTTTGATCAGCTGAGCTGGGGAAAGGGCCTAAAATGTTGGAGCTGGAAGGAGACTTTAGGGGTGTTCTAGTTCAGCTCCCTAATTTTGTGGATAGGGAAACCGAACCCTGGAAGAGTGCTGGGGATGTTCTGGGGAAATTTCTCCACCCTTTGATGGGTGGAAGTCAAAGGTTGTTGACAACCTATTAAGGACCTGGGAAGGCCCAAAAAACTTTTAACCCAGGTGTAGGGCCAGATTGTCAAAAGAAGTAACTACGGTAGAGAAATTGAGGGTGAATTCGTTGGTCATACTAGTCATAGCTAGTACTCCCTGCACCGGGGACAAGTATTAGCCCTGTACCTTCCCTGAGGTACTTGCAGAGGTCCCCTTGAGTGGGGATTTGGGGGAGACGGAGGTGCTGATTGGGGGGCCAGCTGGTAGTTTGCTAGCTTACCTAATTGCTTTTGCTAACTATGATCCATGATTTCTATGTTGTTAAAGAATTGCAAGGGTCTGTCAGTACCCATCAAATTTCAGCACCCTGGGAAAAACTCTTGCCTGCCTGCCCTGGTTATGGCTGTGCTGAATATAACATGGTGTTAGGACCAGAAAATGCACTTTGACCAAAAACCTTCATTCCTCAGCCCCCTCCCCAAAGCCCAATCATTGTACTGAAAAATTTGGGCAGCAGAGGGAAGAAGCAATAAGTGCATGACCATTGTATTCTCCGAGGAAAGGCATTTTGGTACATTAGAAAGTGCTCTAGCTTTGGACACAGAAGAGCTGGGTTCAAATCCTGCCTTGATCACTATGTATACAATTTGGGGCAAGTTATATCCTCTCCACCTCAGTTTCCTAATCTGTAAAATGAGGGAATTGGACAAGATGACTTCTGAGGTCCCTTAAAGCCCTGTTTTTTTTATGATCCCAATGTCTTCAAATGATTGCCCTTTCTTTCTTTCTTCCTCTTTCCTTTTCTTTCTTCTTCCTTCCCTTTCTTTTCCTTCCTCCTTCCTTTCTCTCCCTCTTTCTTCCTTTCTTCCTCCTTCCTTCCTTTCTTTTTCCCTCTTTTCTTCCTTTCTCTCTTTCTTTCTTTCTCCTTCCTTTTCTTCTTCCTTCCCTTTCTTTTTTCCTTCCTTCCTCCTTCCTTTCTCTCCCTCTTCCTTTCTTCCCTTTCTTCCTCCTTCCTTCCTTTCTCTTTTTCTCTCTTTTCTTCCTTTCTCTCTCTTTCTTCTTCCTCCTTCTTTTCTCTTTCTTTCTTCTATACTTAGTATCTTTCACATCTTATTTGAGCCTCACAACAAACCACGAAGGAGACATTATAACCATCCATTAAAAATTGTTCTTCCTGCTTCCACCCTTCCCTCCACCAGAGATCTGATATCTTCCTGAAACAAACATTTGGACTCTCCTCTAAAACTCAGGAAATGAGCACCCAGAGGGGCTGGATGAGTAGAGGGAAGGAGCCCTCAGGGCAAAGTGGAGGAAGAGATGGTATACAACAAGGTTTTAAGCTCACTGGTGAATTGGGGGGGGGGGAGTTCTGCTTTCTTACAGGATAGTACTGAAGTTACAACTCCTCCGATCTTTTAAGCATCTATTATATTAAGCACTTAATGTGTGAGGCAGCAGTGCGGCACTGAGGCTATATGACAAATCACTTAACCTCTCAAGGTTCCAGGCAACTAGGATTCTCAGCTGCAGAGCATACGCTGATCTGCATTGGTAAAGGGAATTTCCACACTGGGAGTTCCTTAAATCCCAGCTCTGGTCCAAAATGAAAAATGTGCAAGGCATAGGAATGATAAAAGTGTCGTTCTGATGCTCAGGAACAGCTAATTCAGATTCTGGGGTTGAAAAGATAGAGGTGGATGGTGACCATAGAGACTGGTTCTCCTGCCAAGGCTGTAGACTGGGATGGCTTTTCGTTCCCCTGGTCCCCTTGTCCCCCTCCCAGTTCACCCTTTCCTCTTGTGACTAGGAGCTCTGAAGTGTGTGTCATGGGGTTGATTCCTTGGTGCAAAGTCCTGCCCTCCTAGTCCGCTTTCCTGGGGCTATGGACTCTGCTTGAATGAGGGAGGGCCTGCCATCTGACAACTCCAGCTTTTGGATTAAAAACTTATTTCTGAGTGCAGAGATAGCACTGATGGTCCGTCCACCAGCTGGAGGGGGCGGAGACACCTGGATGACAGTTCCAAAATGTATCCAAGTCAGTACCTCTGTCCCCTTTGTCCAGGGCAGGCTGACCTGAATAATGTGGGATGGGTGCGTGTGTGTGTGTGTGTGTGTGTGTGTCTGTGTCTGTGTGGAGGGGGTGCATCCAGATTTATCAAGGGCAGGAAGGTGTAGCTTGACTCAGACTCCCCCTCCCAGCATTACATGAATGGTAGGCCCATAGCCAATCCCCGGGATGGATCTCTGGATTCTCCAGCGGATGTTTCTGAGATCTCAAACTGGAAAGGATATAAAAAATGAAGTCCAGAGAGGTTGTGACTTGCCCTAAGTCACACAGGAAGTGGACAGGTCTGGTAATGCCAAGTTCAACACTCTTCATGGCACTGCCTCTTCAGGTCTTGTGACCTGAAGTCACCCTTGTACACACCCTCCATCTCTTCCAAGGGAAGACTGGCACATTTCCTCGAGCTCCCTCCCTTGGACTTCTAAGTTCATAAAATCCTTCTTTCATTCAATTTCCTAGTCAGTCCCTCTACTACTGCCCCCACCTCAATGCCACTCCTCGATCCATCGGTCACTGAGAGCCCCCAGATTCACCAGGTGTCACCAAACTCAGTGTTTATTGTTTGTGTTACAATGGACAGCATTAGAATATCTGAGCCAGGAAAAAAAAGAAACCAACCAACCTTCCCACTCCTCATGAACCAGTCACTAAGGCAGGCGCACGGCAGCACATGCAGCATCATGGATGCGCCACACACGCATACAGCATGAGCCGTGGGGCCCATGGTACACGAGGGGATGATGGGGCAGTGCAGAGTCTGGGGGCAGAGTAGGAGGGGCAGCGCTGGGATAGCATTTCCCTCCCAAGAAAAGGGTATTTCCCCCTTTTTTCTAATAAATGACACACAGGCCCACAGAGGAACTCCAGAAGGCCCCAAATGGCAAATGCACCCTCACCATGGCCCTCCCACCTAACAGGACCTACATGACTCCTGCGGGTGGGGGGGAGATGGAGGAGGAAACTGGGTGCAGGATAACAGTAAGCATGCTAAGGGCAGGGAGGCCCTGGGGGGTGGGCCCTTCCTGGACTTCCTCCAGAGGGGAGATTACTATTGGAGGTGGGGGAGCCTGGCCCCATCCTATCCCTAGGATTAAGAGATGCTTGATCTGAGGCAGTGTCCTGAGGGAGGGAACCCCTAAGAGCCCTGCTCATGGTTCTCTACATTCTAAAGAGTTGGCTATGTTGGGGGCCAAGATCAAAGGCCCCTCCAAGCCTAGGGCAGTGTTGGCACTTGAGAATACAGAGGACTCCAGGGGTGCCCAGCTATGGGCTCTGGCCTTAGCTAGTCAATCAGAAGCTTAGAAAAGCTCTGGCATGGAGAGGCAGTCTCCCTCAGTTGCCCTCCCATCCCCCTACCCTAGGGGTGATCAAGCCATGCCCCCTGGAGCTTCTCTGCCTCCCTACTTCCCCCTCCTCCTATGCCTTGGCCAAGCAGCAGCAAGGTCAAGGGAGAACAGTGAGGTCAAGTGGAAGGATCCAGCATCCTGGTATGACTCCATGGGGACGTTCTGGAGCAAGGAGGCACCTGTAGGCACTGGGACAACAGCCTGGGCTCCTTTAGAGCTCCAAGGGGAGGGTCCCTGAGAGGGGTGGGCTCCCACCTCTTGTGCCTTCTCCATACAGGCAAGTGCTGCTTTCAGCAAATCTGACATATGGAAATCTGGATTTACAAGCAGGCTGGGGCTCAAGCTTTTGCTTTTACAGAAAGATTTGCATTAGGAGCCTTTAAGAAACAAGCTCTTCTTAGAGCCTGCAGGAGGATTTGCTTGACATATTTTTTAGGACCACGGACAGCTGAATACACAAAGGAGGTACACTTGTACATGTGTGCACAGGCTGGTGCCTGGAGCAGGGGGTGTGTTGGTGAAGGGGTTATAAAAAGCAGGCAGTAATGCTGGAGGGGCTGGGGACCTTGGGACAGCTCCAGGCTGTTCCCTGCCCATTCCTCCCTCCCTCCCAAATACCTGAAATAGTCTCTTGGGTCCCACTGGGGAACTGGGACATGGGCATAGAAACCCATGAAGGTAGCTCCAGAATGTCCCCCACCCTTACTCCTCAAGAGCCTTCCTTATTGTACAGCAGGGTATAAGTCCAGCCTCCAGAAGGAGGGGGAGTGTGACCATGCCTAGGAGGGCAGCTGCCTGACCACCCATCCCTCTCCCCAGCTCCTTTGAAGAGGTGGACCAGAGGGCATTAGGTAGGGTGCTGCTTTCTGCAGCCTTACAGCCATTCTGGAGTCTGGCCTGAATATCTCTTCTCTTTATCCAGAAGGGGCATCTCAGGCAGATTCTAGGCCCTTAGAGACCTACGGATGTCTCCCTTTCTACATGCTAGACCCCTGAAGGCAAGACACCTCTCAAGCAGGATCCCCCTTTAGTGGTCTTGTCTATTCCTATGGTGACCCTGAAAGGGGTTTCTTTGGGGCTGGGTGGGGATAGAAAGGGAGGTAGTTATCCCAGAGAGTGTCTGTCATAGGCCTGAGGCTTTAGGGGTCCAGTGTGGGCTACCCCCAGCCAAGACCAGGAGAGAGCTCTAGAACTCCCAGTCATTCCTCCCTCTGTCCCAAAGGCAGGTCCCATAGGTTAGCTGTGGACCAACACATGGGAAGGCCTGGAGTCTCTCGATCTCCAAATTACTTTGTTTTTGTCTGCATTACATGGAAAATACCTCAGGATCATGGTTCAGGGTTGAGGCTGGCGGGGTAGGGGAGGTGCTGATAGTCCCAGCAGGGCCACCCTTTCCACTTGCCCTGTGCAGGGGGCCTGGGACTCTCTGGACTCTGGGGAGCTTGGTCGGCCACTGTTGCCTCCTCTTCCACCTTCTCTCACCAAAGCCACTGCCAGCTTCACTTGTTTTCAATCAGTGTCTGTACTTTGTGGACCAGGTCCCTGGCTATCCTCAGGATCTCCTGGGCATCATGATGTTCTGCTCGCTCTGCAGGGAGTACACATGACAGGTGTGGGGGTAGGTGGAAAACAGGGTTAGGAAAGCAACAGATGCAGAATCAAGTTAGGACCCACTGGTCCTATCCTCATTCGGTTCTTCCTTAGGTCAGCAAGGCTGCCAGGACCCCAGGAGGCTTGGACGCTGTCTGCCCTGTCTAGAAGAATATGACATGGAATTTGAATTCCCAGGAAGCTTCCCCATTTGGGGCCGGCAGTGGGAGGGAAGTGCTGGAGTCAGTTGAATGAACCCTAGATTTAGAGCTGGGACCAGCTGGATCTGGAATCAAATGCCTGTGTTCTAATCCCAGTTCTGCCACTTACTACCTGTATGACTTTGTGAGTCACTTAACCTCTTTGGGCCTCAGTTTCCTCATCTGTAAAATGAGGGGGTTGTACCAGATGAAGGGCCCTTGTAACCCTGGGTCCTGTCATCCTAGGATACAGTGACCTCCAAAGACATATAGCCACTGCTGCCACCACCCATCTGCTATGCCACCCACAAAAACACACTGGCTCTTGGGACTTGGTGGTCCCCAGAGTCCCTCCTCAGGTTCATACCATTGAAGAACTTGATAATGTCTGTGAAGTCCATGTTGTTATCACGGATGATCTCCCGATATCCTTCCACCAGCGCCAAGGCAATGAACAGAACAAAGTGTTCAGAAGAGATGTGTCTGGCAGCCCAGATAACTTCCCATACAGCAAAGACATCTTCATAGAGCAGCTCTGTATTGGGGGGATGGGGAGCAGGGGAGGGTGTTACACATCCCTCAGCCTCAGAGACATCTACAAGGTCCTAGGACCCTGTAAAGAAGCCCAAAACTCGGAAAGAAAATCCTATGCTCATATCCAAGGCCACCATCAAATGGTCAATCACATCCATGCCCTACTAGATCTGCTAAGCAAATAGGGCACATTGCTACTTAAGCGGGGTGGGGGGGGAGGGCCTGAATTTCTTGGGAGTTCAATTCCAAAGAAGTCAAAGTTCTGGCCCTGTGGTACTAGGAAAGAGCATTAGCATTGGAGAGAGAGATCTTGGGTTTTAATTCTGGCTCTGTTACTTCTCCCCAATTTCCTCATCTGCTAAGTGAGAGGAGCTGTTTGGGTGAGGGGGCATACACCTATAGTCCCTGCTGTTGACAGAGAGCCTGAGGTTGGTGAATGGCTTGAGTATGAGAGTTCTGAGCAGTAGAAGGGCTATGTTATCACAGATAGTTGGCTAGTGTCTAGATTAAGTAGGATACCATTTTTGTGAGCTCTGGGGCAGGGCTTGGGTGGGGTGGTGGTGGGGGTAGGGTGGAAGGATACCAGGCTACTTAAGGAAAAGTGAATCAGCCCAGATTGGAAAAATGGAACAGGTTAACGTTTCCATGCCCATCAGCATTGGGATAACTCTGTGAATAGCCATTGCATTTCCAGCCTGAGTGAGAGAGGGTGACTCAGTCTCGAGCAAAAAAAATGAATGAATGGATAGATCAACAGACTAACAAGCAAATAAAATGAGGGGAACTGACCCATGTACAACAAAATATTTCAAGAAGCACTTATGGTAGCGGCAAATAACCAGAAACAAAGTAAATGCCCATTGACTGAAGAATGGTTAAAGAAACTGTGGGTGTGTATATAATGAAATACTGCCCTGTAAGGAACAATGAATATGAAGAATTTGGAGAAGTATGAGAAGACATACCGTGTTTCCCCGATAATAAGACACTGTCTTATTATTTTTTTTGGACAGAAAAACACCAGAGGGCTTATTTTCAGGGGAGGGCTTATTTTAATGAACATTGACAGCAATTTTAATAAACAGGTAAATGTGAACCAAAAAAGGTACCTTTATTCAATAATGAATTCAATAAAGAACAGGATGACGCGCTCACTGCTGCAGCTCTGATTGGATGCAGCTCGGCGCGCGGCGTGCGTTTCGGGGGGGGCGGGGAATGGTGCATACAGAGGGTACTGTAATGTAGCGTGTAGCGCAGGGGATCACCTTCACTACAGTAGCAATCTCAATAGGGCTTATTTTTGGGGGAGGGCTTATTTTAGAGGAATCTTACACAGTAAGGGGAGGGCTTATTTTCGGGATAGGTCTTATTATCAGGGAAACACAGTAATTGCACTGATGCAAAGTGAAGTAATTAGAACCAGGAAAACATTATACACAATGGAAATGAACAAATAGAAAGAAAAACTATGACAAAATGGTCAAAATTGAAAAGATGTGAAAATATAATGACCAAGCTTGGCTCCAAAAAAGCGAAGAAAGTGCCTCCTTCCTTTCTTTGTAAAGGTGGGAGACCACGGATATGGAACACTGTATAAGATGTCAGACTTTGTTGACGTATTGCTTAGTTTTGCTGAACTGGTTTTTTTTAATTCATTGTTATAAAGGATGTCTATCTCAGAAGGGAAAGGGAAATATTGAAAAGTAGGTAATTTTAAAACAAAAGATATTGACAAAATTCTATTTTTTTAAATGAGGGGGCAGGACTAAATACTCTCTATCTTTCCTTGTAACTTTAAATCCTAAAAACGCTGTGATCTCTGGATCCCTGCTTTCCAATACTATGTCACCATCCTAGGCTCAGCACAAATGTTACCTTAGCCTAGGCAGTGGGCTTCTTATATTTTTCCTATGAGAATAGTGAGTTTCCTAATATATTCCTGTTCAAACTGTTATCTGTACCCCATCTAAATCCACCTCTGATCAATCCTCCATCCTCAGTAAGATATCCCAAGGAGAAAGAACTGTGCAATTCTGTCTTTGTATCTCTTCTCTTTCACCCATCTCTTTGTCACTGTCTGTCTGTCTCTGTCTCTCTTTCTGTCTCCTCTCTCACTCTCCCTCCCTCCTTCTGTGTGTGTCTCTCTGCTTCACTCCCCTTCTTCTCCCCTTCCACCTCTCCCCCTCTCTCACCTCTCTTGAAATCGAGCAGGAACCATCGATAGCAGAAGTAGAAGTGAGTGTAGTCTCCATTCTGGTGCATCAGTTCGAAGAGTTCTGAGTCTAGGATCTGTAAGAGGAGGAAGGGAAGAAAAAAGGATAAGAAGAGGAAGAGTAAGGGAGAGATGGAAAGAGGTGAAATAGAGGGAGGGAGAAATGGAGGGGGAAAGATAGAAAAGGAGAAATAGATGGGAGCGAGAGAGAGTTGGAACAAAGAGGGATGGGAGAGGGAGAGATGGAGAGAAGGAAAAACAGCTAGAGGGAGATAGGGAGGAAAAGAGGGAGAGAGGGACCAACAAGCTGTTGGTCAGTATGTACACACTTGGAGATGAGCACCCAAAGCCACTTGGACACCACTTCAAAGCCATCTCTCTGTATGTCTGACCTCAGTGTCCGCCTGGGGTCTTCTACATTCATGTGGCATTCTCAGCCGTGTACCTGTGTCTCTACTGTCCTTCCTGTCTTGTCTCTCTCTGGGCAGGTGTTTGGAAATGCAATCCCACCCTCCTGGTGTAATATTGCATCCCCTAACACACAAAAGCCATCCCTAAGAGAAGGAATGAAATGCAGATCCTTTCAACATTAAAGTGAATTACATATGGCAGCCCCGAATCAGGATTTTAGAGTTGGAAACAACCTCAGCAGCCATCTAGATCAACCCAGACTCGAAAGGAATCCTCACAAGTGGTCATTAGCCTCTGCTCAAAGATGGCCAAGGAGAGGCAGCCCATGGCCTCTGGAGCCAGACTGACCCACTTTGGGGCGCCCAAGGTTTTCCCAATCTCAAGCCTGTATTAGCCTCTGCAGCCTCTGTCTACCCATTCTTCCTGGGTCTATTTTATTAGACTAAACAGGACAAAACTAAGCCTTCTCCCCTACCAAATGACTCTAAATACTTGATGATAGCCTATGTCTCTCTCTCCTCCTCCTTTGTGTGTGTGTGTGTGTCTATTTTTGTTTCTGTGTCTCTCTTTCCCTCCCTCTCCCTCTCTCTTTGTCTCTGTCTCTCTCTCTGCTTCTGTCTCTATCTCTGCCTTTCTCTGTCTCTGCCTCTCTCTGTCTCTGTCTCTCTCCCTCCCTCTCTGTCTCTGTCTCTCCCTCCTTCCCCACTCTGATGAGTGGGGGAATCATTTCAACCCCTCCTCAGATGACATGGACTCAGGGGACCCTTCACCATCCTGGCCTCACCAATTTCTTCTGGACACTATCCCATTCATCAATGTCTTCTTAGAACAAAGAGGCCTGATGCTCCAGGTGTGGTCTGACCATCTCATTCTCTCAGGAGGGATCACCATGGCTTTCTACCCCACCCCATAACACTGCTGACTCACCTGGAGCTTGCAGTCCACTAAAACCCCCAGATCTTTTTCAGAATGTCTGCTGTCTAACTTTGGCTCCCCCACCCTGTATTTCTGAAGTTAATTGAATCCAAGTTTCATCCTTTATATTTATGCCCATAACTTTGATCTTATTATTTAATCTTATTACATATTATTATTTAAGTTATTCAGTCTAATGCATACACTTAATAATCTTAATTCTTTTTTATCTGATTCTATCATTCAGTAAGCTATCCTTCCCAGCTCCATTTCATTAACAAATGTGATGTATAATTAAATGATAAAATTGCAAAATAATAATTGTATCTTTTTTTTTCTTTTATAAAGGAGGGCACTGGGGGACATTACTGGAATGTGAATATGGTATGAAAATCAAAATACATTAATAAAATAGGCACTTAGGTGGCCCAGTTGATAGGGCATTGGACTTGGAGTCAAGAAGACCCAAGTTAAAATTCTGCCTTAAGCACTTACTGGTTGTGACCCTGGCAAGTCACTTAACCTCTGTCTGCCTCAGTTTCCTCAACTGTATGATGAGGGTAATAATAGCATCTCTCTCCAAGGGTTGTGAGGATTAAATTATATAATATTTGTATAGCATTTATCACAGTGCCTGGCACATGGTAAGAGCTTAATAAACACCTGTGTGACCCTGGATAAGTCATATACATTTTATCAGCCTTAGTTTCCTCTCCTGTAAAGCAGATAATGATCACCTACTTCAGAAAATATGGGTAAAGCACTTTGCAAACCTTAGAGTATTATATGTTAGTGATTATTATGACTACTACCACCACTACCACTACTACTGCCACTACTACCACTATTACTACCACCACTAC
>NW_027185798.1:17816888-17822579 GCF_028583685.1 Petaurus breviceps papuanus
TTACCACTATTACTACCACTACTACCACTATTACTACCACTACTACTACCACCACTATTACTGCCACTACCACTATTACACATTTAAAAATGAAAGCAAATTACACCTATAAGCTGTTTAAAAAATGTATTTGTACAATGATTTTTGCTGTTTGTACATCCCCAGAGTGTTATATACAGAAAGAATTTGATATATGATTGTTGACTTGAGAGGCTCATCATACCTCTCAGGATTCTAGCAAATATTTATTAATTACCTACAGCATGCAAAGCAACTTACTAGGAACTAGGGCAGCTATAGCATTCACTAAAGAGGGGGGAGCACATTATTGAGCATCGATGACCAAGGAGAACTCCATCGGGAAGTCCAGAGCCCTGGCTTCTATCCCTAGCTGTGTGATCTCAGACAAGCCCCTTCCCCTCTCAGGACCCCAGTTTCCTTCTGAGAACATGAAAAGGTTGAACTAGTTGCTCTCTACAGCCCGTCGAACGATTCATGATCTCAGCCTAGAGATACGGGTGTGACAGCTC
This sequence comes from Petaurus breviceps papuanus, assembly GCF_028583685.1. Lineage (NCBI taxonomy): Eukaryota > Metazoa > Chordata > Mammalia > Diprotodontia > Petauridae > Petaurus > Petaurus breviceps. The sequence goes on from NW_027185798.1 coordinate 17,817,419, forward strand.
CAAGTGAGGACTCTGGCAGGTGGCGGGGTGGTGGCACCTACCTGGATGAGTGAGCGCATGTTGGCAAAGTGTGTGTCCATGGCCCCGCCATTGGGGAAGTTCTGGTTCATCCTCTTCATGAGTTGGCTGAAGCAGCTGTAAGCCAGTTGATCTGATGGGAGAGTGGGTATTGGGGCCGCCAATGAAGGGAGGGCATTACTACCTTGGCCATCCCCCAGCATGTTCTGAGGCCTCTGAGCCCAAAACATCATCTCCCCCACCCAAACCTCAGGAGACTAGCATGAGGTAGGAACCAGATTAACACTTCAAAGAATAAGAAACTGAGATCCAAAAAGCTGAACCCAGCTCTCCTAGAACTGACTTTGCATCTTCTCTGGCTTGAGGGGCCAATAAGATAAAGGGACACCAACCCCACCCCCATCCTGCCATCACCACCCAGGACCCCCGAGTACCAAGTCCCAGTCACCACTCTCCCTCCCACTTCTCTTGGGCTCCCAGGAGCTCTCACCATTGTCGAGGATGACCATGAGGGGTGCCAGCAGGTCACACATGCCCTGCACATAGCCCACATCCAGATGCTCCCATACATAGCTGTGAGACCCAGGAAAGAAGAATTAGTCAACGAGACTCATCCCCAGGTTCAGGCCCACTCTGTTTCCCAATCAACTCAACAAACACGCATTTATTAAGCACTTACTATATACTAAAAATTGTGTTAGGATTTTTTTTTGGAAGAAGAGAAGGACAAGGAGGAGAAGAAAGAGAAGAAGAAACCATTACCATGATCACACAGGAAAGAAATAGCCATCTTCTCTCCTCCTATTCTGTGCCTTAACGGTCTGTTGCTGGTGAAGGGGGGCAGTCTGGCTAATCTAGCTATGTCTACTGAAGCAAGTAGGGTGGGAAGGGAGATCCTGGGCACCCTGGGGTTGGGAGCTGCCAGCTGTCTGGGCCTCTGGAAGCTGATCAGTGAAGGACTGAGTGAAAGCCTCCCACCCCTGAGTCTTCTCTTCTAAAAACCAGGGAACACCTAACATCCTGGCAGGTTGACTGAAGCCTCCCTGTGAGGACCTCTGCCCAAAGCCACTGGTCCTCATCTCTCTAGATATGCAGGGTTGTCCATTGAGCCAGAACCTTAGAGGCCATGATGGGAAAAAGAGATTTAGGGGGCTTGCCATTCCTCTTCTGTCCCCCTTAGGATCCCTCCTTTTCACCCTCAAATTTCTCAGAGCAAGAAACCACCTGGGAGGAGAGCACTGGCCTCACTAACCTGCTGTGTGATCTTGGGTTTGTCACTTAACCTTCTGGGGCCTCAGTTACCTCATTTGTTAAATGAGGTGGTTAGACTAGATGACGTCGAGTCAAATCCCAGCTTTGCCACTTACTACTCATGTGACAAGTCATTTACTCTCTCCAGGTCTGTTTCCTAATAAAGTGAGGTGTCTGGACAAGATGACCTCTCCTACAATCTCTAGGACTCTCCCTAGCTTGAACATTCCCAGGTTCCACCATAGAAGCTCCAATCCATGAACCTGGAGCTCTCCCTCCCCCCTTCTTGGCTCCCCCTGAGCCTCCCCCCAGCCGCCAGCACCTGCACATGATGTTCCGAAGCTTCTCCAAGTTGGTGGGTGTGAAATACCAGTAGTTTCGGTCACACCGTTGCACGTCCTTGTCGATCCGGTGGAGGTTCAAGGCCACAGTGTCCAGTAACTCTATCTGAGGGAGGACCTGAGTATCCGTCAGTGTTGGGCTTCCCTGGCCTTTATTACTGGCCCTTCCCCCTCAATCAAGTTCTTCTTTATTACTGGTCCCACCCCAGGCAAGTTCCTTAGAGGACAGGGATGGGTAGGAGAGACTTAACCAAAGGAACTTATGCCCTGGATATGTGCAGAGAAAAAAATCAGCCCCCATCTGCCAGGCTCTGTGAGACTGCTCACACTCAGAGGCAGGCGGATGAAGTAGATGACCATGGGAGGTCCCTCTAGGAGCCTAGAACTCTCAATAAAGCTGCTCTGGGCTTCCCGGGCAGTGAGGAGGGTGTCTGAGCCACTGAGACGCAAGGACAGGGGTAGGGGCAGTGGGAAGGGGATAAGCACGTACAGTGTAGGCAGCAGCACAGACAGCAGGGAGTTCCTCCCCTGCGCCCAGCTCTCTAGACTGCGGAGTGTCCTCCTGGGTTGGGTCTGGGGGCTCATAGAGGGAGCCTCGGGGCCCAGAGGCAGATTGGTCCAGCTCCTCCTCCTCCCCTTGGTCTTCTTCCTCAAAGCCCACACTCTGCCCATCATCAATGCTGGACTGGACTCCAGAAGCCACCGAGTAGTTGCGGGAAGATGGCAGCCCTGAGTCTGGGGAGTCAAATTCCACAGAGTGCTGCTGTTCCACTATGACGGTGCCTGGCGTTCCTGCCATTGGCGCCGTATCAGCCACAGAATCTTCAGGGCCCTTTGGTCCCATATCAGGGGGATCCATCTCATCCACGGACATGAACACCTAGTGCGGAAGGAGAGGGTAGTCATGTTATACATGGGTTATAACATCCAGTGAGGCCAACTAGTCTAACTGATGGGGAAACTGAGGTCTTTGGAGGTTAATGGCTTGGTGCTAAGTGGTAGTTAGGGATCAAACTCAGTTCCTGTGAAAGGGAATTGGGCGCCCTTTCCGCTGGACCATTCTTTCTCCCTCAGAGCTTTACATTTGTCCAGTGGCTCTGGAATCACTTTTCATTAATGGTCTACCTTTCCCTAGTCCACTTCTGGAAAGACATTCTCTAAAATGGCATTGCAGGCAGTTCCTTGCCCATTGTGGACAAAAAGCACCAATGCCCTGTTTTCCTGTTTCCCATCTCTCTGGCATAGGTTGTGATGTTGTTCACACTGAGGCTGGCTCAGAGCCACATGACCCAGCCTCTGGCAGAGTGGGTAAAGAGTAATTAGAATCTGAGCAAACATTTGAACATAAAAGGTCTTCCCTTGGCCCTGGTCCCTTTCCCTCCTTCTCTAGGAATACTCTAGAAGCTTTAACCTTAGGATGCTGGAAACAGGGTTGAAGCATTCACCCCCCTCCTGTCGACTCTAAGGTTGTCTAGCCAGACTGTATGGTGGCACACTAGCCTATGAGTATCTGAATCAATGGGACCAATCCAAGCCCAAAGAATGGTAGCACTGCCTCTAAGACAGGGGCTCTTAACCTATCATATGTCCTGGACTTCTTCGGCAATCTAATAAACCTTTTCTCAGAACCAAGTTTTTAGAAAATTGAAGAAAATGCTATTTCAGTTCAAAATGAAAATAAATATATATATTTTCCCATCTAAACTCACAGAAATCTTTTGGGAACCCCTGCTCTGGTGGATGTGAAGAAACTACCAAATACTTCTATTTAGGGGAGGCTAGGTGGTGCAGTGAATAGAGCACCGGCCCTGGAGTCAGGAGGACCTAAGTTCAAATCTGGCCTCAGACACTTGACACAATTACTAGCCGTGTGACTTTGGGCAAGTCACTTAACCCCAACTGCCCTCCAAAAAGCAAAAAAAAAATTACTTCTATTTATAGGCCCAGCTGTGGCCAGTGAGACCTGATCACTTGAAGTCTCTGGTCCTGTGGTCAACCTTGGAACAGCGTTTATGTCTATTTGGTTCTGTGAGAAGGTATCCTCTTTTCCCCAACTGATAAATGGTCAAAGGATACGAACAGGCAGTTTTCAGAAGAAGAAATCATAGTTATAGTTGTGAAAAAATGCTCTAAATCACCATTGATTAAAAATGAAAAGTAAAACAACTCTTAGGTACCAGCTCACTCTTATCAGATTGCCTAATATGACAGAAAGGGAAAATGATAAATGATGGAGGATATGTGGGAAAATAGGGGCACAATTTGGAATTATGTCCAAAGGGCTTTATAACCCTTAGGACATATACACAGTTTTATATACTGTGTATACCCTCTGACCCAGCAATATCACTACTAGGTCTGTATCCCAAAGAGATCAAAGAAAAGAGGAAAGGACCTATATGTGCACAAATATTTATAGCAGCTCTTTTTGTGGTGGCATATTGAGGCGATGCCCATTAATTAGGGAATGGCTGAACAAGATGTAGTACATGAATATGATGGAATACTATTATGCTATAAGAAATAATGAGGGGGATCATTTTCAGAAAAACCTGGAAAGATTTATATGAACTCAGGCAATATGAAATAGGCAGAAATGGGAGATCCTTGTATACATTAACAGAACATTATAACAATGATCCAACACCAAAAAATGTTATCTACCTCCAGAGAAAGAACTGATGATCTCTAAGTGCAAAGTGAAGCATATTTTTAATTCTTTATTTTTCTTGCTTTTTTGACAACATGGTGAATATGGAGATATGTTTTGCATGATTTCACATGTATAATTGATATCATATTGCTTGCCTTCTCAATGGGCTGGGGAAGGGCAGGAGGCAGGAAGAGAATGTGGTACTCAAAATTTTACAAAAGAATGATATGAATAAATTATCATTTAAAAAAAGGCATCCTCTGTTATTAAACTGCTGAAATCAAAGACGAGAGTTGCCATTAGTGACATATGATTCAGAGTCAGAATTAAGTTTTGTGCCCTTAATAAATACCCAGCTGGATCCAGCCATTCTGGAGAACAATTTGGAACTCTGCCCAAAGAGCTATAAAACTGTGCATACCCTTTGATTCAGCAATACTACTGCTAAGTCTATATCCCAAAGACATCTAAAAAGGGGGAGGGAAGGACCTATTTGTATAAAACTATTAATAGCAGTTCTTTTTGTGGTGGCTAAGAATTGAAAATTGAAGGGATACCCATCATTTGGGGAGTGGCAAAACGAGCTGCGGTCTATAAGAAGTGTCAGCAGAATGATTTCAGAAAAACCTAGAAAGACTTACATGAAACTGACACGAAGAACCAGGAGAACATTGTACACAGTAACAGCAATAGTGTATGATGAAGAACTGTAAGTGACTTTGCTATTTTCAGCAATAAAATGATCCAAGACAATCCCAAAGGACTCATGATGAAGCATGCTATCCGTCCCCAGAGAAAGAATTGATATTGTCTGAATAAAGACTGAAGCATGCTATCTTCCTTCCTTCCTTCCTTCCTTCCTTCCTTCCTTCCTTCCTTCCTTCCTTCCTTCCTTCCT